>NW_026716247.1:0-17333 GCF_029784015.1 Lycium ferocissimum
ATAAATTTTCATATGTCCTTTGTAAAAACCCCATCATGTGGGCCCCACCTCAGCTTACGGTCACGAGGGCTATATCTTTTAACGTATCATTCCAATCATATTGTACGAATTCCAAATATCATACTCATGCTATCCTCATGCTAATACAAAGAGAATTTCATCCTTTATACTTGTAATATTTGCTCCTCCTTGAGCTCATATTAAGCCATCTACAACCTTAGTAACGCGAAATTTTCTGGGGTGTAACATCCTTCCCCTCTTAGAAACATTCGTCCTCGAATGTTAAATGAATACTAATACTCGTACTCCAATTCCAACACTTACTAATATCATTCACCCCTTCACAATTCCTAAGATCCTTTTCGATACTTATCTTTCCTCTATAAGCTTCAACTTCCCTTAACCTCATTGATTCTTTAGTTATATTGATTTCTACGAGGGGCACATTACTCCTTTTCCTCAAACACATATAATCATGTTTCTTCCTCTTCCTTGTTTCATTCTTTACTCGTTTAAGCTTACTCTTTTTTTGTACTCACCTCTCGAATGACTCCTTGCTTATCATTGCTTCCCCTCTTAAGTCTCTTCTCATAGTCTTATCACATTATTCAATCACATTAACCTTAGTTCTTCAACCTTACTTCTAAATCCCGAGAGAACTTAACTTAACCCTCGACTCACTTCTATATCCTTGAGTAATTTGAACCTAACTCTCAAACTCATTCTGAAACCCATCTTATAACCCTCCTTTCAGTCGATTTATAACTATTATTAACCTTTCATTCTTCACTTTACACTTGTGTATCTTACCGATCATAGCACACATATATATACCGATCACAATCAATTTTAACAAAATTTTGCGAGAACCTCCTTCCGTAATTTGTACTTCCCAATTGCATACGACTAACCGATAAGCCTCACATGGCAACAATCAAAATATATCAACATGCCTCACGTGGCCACAATCATATTACAACACCCTATACATACCTGTACAAATGCTCTTCACAATGGCATTCTCAATTAGATAAGAAGCATACCTTTGTTACTGCAATTCTTAACCTGCAGCGCTTACCTCAATTAGCAATCATTAATCATCAGAGAACTTACCTTTCTTACGAGCGATTTCAATTTCGCAATCATAACTGCACTTTACAATCACTTAATCAAAATTCAAATCTTAAAGTTAGCGGCAAGGATTCAAGGCCTATAACACGTACTCTATAGCACAATCTATGATCTCGAATGAAAGGAAACCATGACGTGCTAACAATCTGAATGTAGTATGATACAAAATGGAAGTTCCAAGGCATAATATTCTTCTGGTAATACCCCTCCTTATTCAATGATCCTATAGAATTCGTAAGTAATCTACCACACCCTGGGGCTATCATAGGAAACATATAACATATACTTATATCATATTCAGAGTAATTGTCCTATTTGTCCTTAATGACAATTCCAACTCAACATTTCGACTCAATTTACCATATATTTTCCCTCATTTAACTCGGAGTATCACAAACACACTATTCTTTCTTACCTCTTACTTCTCTTTTTAAGTACCCAATTGGTTTCATTCTCGACATGTAAATACTTGCAAGTTACATAATCGTTCTTGTCACGATCCGACTACGGGCCATGACGGGTATCCGGGGCAAACCACCGAACACCGCTCATTCTGTTACTTATCTACTTTCATTCATTATATATGTACTCGTAATCATAGAAAGCTATTAGAATTTGAAACATATTTACTTTTATAAACATAAGCCCCTTCGGCTATCAAAATATATATATATATATATATATATATATATATATATATATGCACATACATAAAGACTATGGGACCATACTACCCACACTGCGTATCTACGAGCCTCTACTAGAGTAGACATATGGATGGGACAGGACCCCGTCGTGCCCAAAATATATGTACACAAAATAATGTCTCGAAATAGCACCTCCGGAATAAAGGAGGGCTCCTTTAAATCTGCTGATAGCTCCTATGGATCTGCACCATCTCCCTATCTACCTGTGGGCATGAACACAGTGTCCAAAGGAAACAGACGTCAGTACGAATATTGTACTGAGTATGTAAGGCAAAAACAGTAATGAGACATCAATGAAATAAGGAGGCATCGAATGAGTAGCGACCTGTGACCGACTGAATCATAAAAGAAACAATACAAGCTGGCTTACTTTCATACTCATCATCATATCATGTATGCACAAATGTATAAGCTGCCCGACTATTTAGGTACGGTGTGATAATCAATAACATTAGCATTAGCCTGCGTCCAGGCCTCTCGCGTCTGGGGTACCATCTCATGCCGCCCACTAGTGGTGCTGCCCATGCCATTTGGCCATGGTGTATAGCTGCCCCCTTGGCGGTGACTGCCCAGCCATATAGGCGCGGTGTAATATCATCATATGCTCATCGTAGTATACTTATTATAATGTATGCATAGGGACTCATAGATAATCATACTCTATCGGGGTGACATAAGGTCGTGGACCCTCGATTCCATTACGGAGCATTCAAAAGCATTCTGCCTCACCTTGAAGGAACAAGCATAAGGTGAGTGTATGTAATAATCAATAGATTAATAATAACATCATTAGCTTTATAGGAACATCATGTCATGGGCTATAACTTCTTTAGACTTAACTTATCATCATCAATTATCATACTTGCCTTATCTCTCTTCTTTATCTTATACATGTGTAGCTCCTTATAGTCATGGACTCATCGTCATTACTATCGCGCTCATAATGTATCTCTTATCTTTCTCTCGTATGGCTATTCGTGAACGTGGGCTCTTAGTTCTTTGAAATTTAGGAGATTCATGGAGGGGGAAAATCATGCCTTTGAAGGAAAGAGACGAACATCATATGATGGGTCTATCAACAATGAATAATAGCAAGGAATCGTATAAAGGTCATTGACTTTGTAGAAATCTTGTATCATAAGTTTTAGGATCTCTAGACTTGGGCTCATCATCACATTTATAACATACCTCTTAGCTTCCTCTCATGCGAGTTCTTTATGACGTAGACTCATCATTCCCAATACATACATATGTGTAGAGAAATCATAAAAAGATAGGAGGGTTCATACCATAGAGTCATGCCTTATAAAGAAGGGACTAGCCTTACATACCTTTGTCGTTTAACTAATCTATCGCTTGCTTGTTCTCCTTTAATGCCCAAGTTTATACCTTCAAGAGAATTTGTATTGACATTAGCTAAACATTTATAAAGACGTGCTTACTAAAGCTAGAGAAAACTGGGCAGCATTTCCTATGTTCATACTACTTTCCTCCATATTCCATATCAACCCTCAACATTCATAACAACGATCACAATATCATAAACAATAAGCATCATCCATTCACATTATCCACATTTAGAAATTTCACTCCAAATTCTCCATATTCATGACCAAAGTTCACTATCGTGTTCTTTGACATACAATACTTATTCCATGTTCTAAATTTCATTTATAGCGTATTTATAATCTCAACATATCCATTTTCATGATTCATTCCAACTACTACTCAACAAGGATACTATTCATACATTTATGACCCATTTCCTATACGCTTCTACAATCCAAGTGTTTCAACCTATCAATACTCCAAAAAACATGGGAAGATCATGAAACTCACCTTAGATGATGGAGGAATAAGCCTTGAATGGTAATACACCTCTTACACCAAAACCCTACTTCACCTTTCTTGGGATTTTCTTGGTTTGGATGACTTTAATGGGTTTCACACTCTTGATTCACTTCAATTCTTGTTGTTGATTATTGATTTCCTTGTTTTTTTTCTTGTGGATGAAATATATGGAAGGTTCTAGAGGTCTTGAGAAGTTGAAGAAAAGTGTGGAAATGAAATAAATGAAATGGGAGCATCATTATATAATTGAACTAAGTTCAGCCCGTCGGGACTTCCACGGATTGTTCCACGGTCCGTGGAACACAATGCCGTCCGTGGAACTAGTCGTGGTTCATGAACACCCAGCCACCATCTCTGTTGGCAGTTCCACGGACCATTCCACGACCCGTACAAGGTTTCACGGTCCGTGGAAGTGGCCGTGAAACTCACAGCTTCTCCGAGGTTGTTCCCGTCATCTCGTTTTGTTATATCCCGTATTTTGCACCTTCGGAAAATTTGAAATAATTGTGACGAGTTAGAGACAAGACCATACTTTGAACTTATTTAATACATAAGTTGTTCACGAAAATATTGACGCGGAAACATCGAGGGAGGCTAAGGGTAAAAGTGGAATTTTGAAAGAAATTTGTTTCATGAAATTACAAATTGTTAGCCAACAAATTGGGCTAAAAAAAAAAATAAGAAAACAAAAGGCCCAAACATGGGGTGGCCGGCCATATACTATGGCCCAAGCCCATGTCTTGAATTAAATCAAGACCATTAAATAAATAAGGGGCTATGCATCATTTTCATCTAGAAAATTCAAGAAAGCAAAACAAAAGAAGAAGAGAAAACAAAAGGGGAGCCATTCGGCCAACCCCATGAGAATTTGACCATGGGAAATCTTGTCCCTAAATTTTTTTTTCTTGTGGTATTCCCACTAATTCAAGGGTCCTCTACAACATGGTATAATTGTTTTGGAAGATAAGTCATCCGTTTCGTCGTTTCCACATTCTAGTCAAGTGGAGAAGTTGAAGAGCAAAGGTAAGAATTCATGCCGTTTTATGTGTTATGTATGGCTTGTGAATGTTGTGGTGTGTAGAAGTGAATGAAATTCATGGAAATATGGACATAGGGGTGTGGCCGTGTGCATGGGTGATGGTAGGACCAATGATTCAATGATTTTATGTAGTGTTTTAATTGTTGTTGTTGTGAATTCTATGTTGATAATGAAAGTGTGATGATGTTAGTTGCGTGTAGATGTTGGAGCTTGGCCGTGTGGTATATATGTTGTGTAGGAAAAATGAATAAATTTCTATGTAATACTTTGATTATTGTTGACATGTATTCTATGACGAAAATGAGAATTCGATGATTTAAATTGATGCTGGAATGGTTACGGGCTGATTTGAAGCCAATGTGATCTTGGTGATTGATTGTGAAGACAATGTTGTTAGTAAGTGTGTCGTTGGCATAGTCTATGAATTTGGAAGCAAGAATGTGTTGTCGAAGTTTTGTTGCACTTGTGGGGATTTCGGGTGAAGTATGTATGAACAATGTGGATTGAATATAATTGAGGTGAAAATTGAGAAAATTTGCCAATACTAGTAGTTTTGAATCAATTGGATATTGTGGCCGAGTTAAATCTCGGATTTGCCGTTGTTGTGTTGCATGAATCTCGGGGATGGCGCATTTAGAAAATTTGACCCAACTCCGTAGGCCGCGACACGTGCCCTGTTGTCGTACGTACCTTAACCTAAATTAGCAAAATGTTGTAACAAGGACAAGTGGGCATGCCGCACGAAGGCCGATAAGGCCGTCACAAAACATAGGTAAACTCTAAACGTACGCAAATCTCACGAAACATATACGTAACCCACACCACATGTCTACAAACCTCTATAGGACAAAATGTGTATGACACGGGCCCCGTCGTACCCCGAATGAATATGTACATATGAAATAAAAGTCTATACCAAATCATGGGCTCCGGATAAAGGAGCACTTCGAATTACCGAGTGAGATAACCTAGGCGAACGGATCAAGCAAATCAAATCGTATCGCGTGGCACGAAACGCACCCCGAAGAAAGGGGGTCGGTACGGAAAATGTACCGAATATGTTGTAATAAATAAAATTAAAATCGAACGGAATGTGCGGAAAGAAACCGAGATGCATAAGTAATCAAAAATGCGTATCGAAATCATAAGTAATGTAAAACATATGTAAAGTCGGCCCCGCTATGGGACTCGGTTGTAACATAGGCCCCCTCCGCGCCAAAACACATCATACTTCAGAGTAGGGAATATCTCCGAACAAATCATAACATACCAAATGGCCATATCAGAACATAATCAGCAGATGTCAGCATAAGCGTACATGGCACATCATACTCCACAACCCATGCACGTATATACCTGCCCCCTCACACCGGGGCGCGGCGAACAATGCAGACATACGCTTGAGAACATATCCCGGCCCGGTCGGTGGGGGAAACATCGAGGCATCCACGAGTGGAGTAGTGAGAAACTAATGCAATAAAAATAACATATATATTTCTAGAGACTCAATGAGGCATAGCGAATGACAAATCAAAGTGATGAAATGACGGAAGTACCTTTTGACATCACAATTGATAGATCGGAACGTAACGTTCGGATTCGTGGTACACATCAAAGCACGCATGTAACTTAATGGAATATTTAAAACAGCTTTTAAGTAATAAATAGAAGAGTAGCTAAAACGTTTTCTTTTAAATATTGTTCAAAAATCATTTATTTGTATAAGTTTTTGAAAATGGCCCACCTCGGGTCAAATGAGGTGGCGTACTTAAATCACACTTGTTGAACCTCGTAGTATCATTAGCAAATGGTTTAGATTGATCGGATTGGACTTGTACAAGTTTTAGATGTCTATGAACAATCTAGTCAATGGTGGCCTAATTGGGTTCAATTCCATTAAATGCAAAAGACTCAATTTTAGATGTAGATTCCGAGAGATAGGAGCGATTCCAAGGGCCGAATTCGAAGCTACACACCTATGTCGTGCCATGAAAAGAAAATAGAAGGCTTTACATACCTTTCTTGTCCTTTACGCTTGCCAAAACTCCAATCCCATTTCGTCAAAAACCGCAAATGGTCACCTTTACTAGTTACTATTTGAGGCTTGAAGATTCCAACTTTAGCTTAGCATTTGCCTACCGAAATTTCGGCAAAAAGATCTCCCTATATATATTCACCAACCCCGAGAATTTAACTCGGCTAATATCAACAACAACCAAACCAATAATCATAATAACGACATTCATAACCAATTCATAACACATTCTAAACAAGTCACACCATATTTTCATGCAATACACAATGCACCCGAAACCTTCCAACTTCATTTGGAACGTTCATAACATATTTTCTACTTTCCAAACTCATAACTACACCAACAATTCCATATGCTACAACATTATTTTAGTAAATTCAAGAACTACATTAGAATCACATTACCTCTCTCAAATCAGCCCGCACAATTACGACTTCCATTCGGGTCATCAAACCTTCATTTTCACTACATAATCCGCAACAAACAATCACCAAAACACAACATAAAATTTGGTTCACTATGTTCCACCGAAAACAGCTCCACAACAATCTTACTCTCAATTTAAGTGATCAAACCTTCATTCTACGTCATAACATTCATAACGACAATAATCAAAACCTAGATAACATTGATTCATCTTACATACCAAACAGCCCCTACGGCTACACACACACACACAACACCACGGCCAAACACCACATTCAAGGTTTCATGATTTCCCATTCATTACAACATACTACAACAACCAACATGCCAATTAGAATTGATTCATCATCCTAAACATACACACACATGCACGGCCAACATCAACATCCATGGTTCAACTTCAACATCCATATTTCCATGATCTTTATTCCTTTCCATACTTCACAACACACACAACTCATCTATAACATATGAAAAACAAGATTGAATCATACCTTTCCTTCACCTTTGCCTTCGGCTAGGCCTTGATTCTTGCAAAACGAATGGTTTTCTTGTTCCAACAACTAGCTCATGATGATAAGGACCTTCCAAAGGGTTGAAAAGCTTGAAGAACAAAATTTTTCTAATCAAATTGTATAGGCTGTTCGCCCCCAATCGTTTTTTTTTTCTTTTTCTTTTTCCGTTCTTCATTTTTCTTCATGTTTCTAGAGTAATAGAAGATGAATACTTCTTCTTTCTTTCATCACATGTCCATATATATATATATATATTAAAGAGAGAGGTGGCCGGTTATGCCCTCTTTATTTTCTCCAATTATCTTAAATTTTCTGAAATTTCTTTATGGAATAAAGAATGAATGACTTCTTGACTTGGTCAAACCTTGCCCACATATGGATGTCTTGCAATATAAGATTACTACCTATCCCTTTTAATGGCTTAAATTAATTGGCCAACATGGACACCTTGGCCATTTCATAAAATTATTTTTCCATAATGTATTCTTAGTCCCAAATTTTTCCTTAATGCTTCCTTCCAACAAAATCATAACCCATTCGTCGTAAAACAACGCCGAGAGATAACCTTGTCCATAATTCTTCGCAACCAACTTAAAATATTCCGACGTACGAAATGCGAGATATAACAAAATGCTGCCCAAATTTCTGTAGACAATTGATACTTTAAGATTCAATTTCTAAAGGCTCTAATCAATGTTTGGTAAACATGACCATTTGTAGATTTTGGAGCGTTTGGAATTTGAATTTGGAGTAGCGTAAGGAGCGGAAAAGGTATGTAAGGCTTCACTCTTCCTTCTTTTGGCATGTCTTAGACCTAATAAGTTTGAAAACGAGCCTCGGGGACAACTCTATTCTTTGCAACCCGAGCTTGAATTTGACACTTTTCCATTCAATAGAATTGAATCAAGTTTTTCATGCTTTGTTGAAATAAACGCCCAAGCCCCCACGACTTGCCCAACGCGAACCGGATTTCACTAAAATTCCCATAAATGATTCTTTAGAGCTTAATGTGTGTAATTTGTGTACACCACCTCCGTTGGCTTGAGGTGGGCCCACTATTCTCGATTCCTATCCTATTGTCCTAATTGACTTATTTTTACACGATGATTAAAGGGAACTTTTGGCTGTTGTTTCAAGTTCGTTAAGATCCATATGCATCCTCTAATACAAGCATCTAGAAATTCCGATATGAGTATTTTGATTCGACTATTCTCGATATAAATATTCCTAAAAGTACAAGTAATCCGATATGAGTACTTCCAATTCAGATATAAGTATCCAGATATGAACATTCTGATTTGAGCATTTTAATATAAGCACTTTGATGTGAATATTCTGATGTGAGTATGCAACTTGATATAAGAAATCTGTTATGAATAATCTGATATAAGTGTGTTGATAAAAGTACTCTACTATAAGTATTATGAGATAAGTACTTTGACATAAGTATTTTTATACAAGTATTTTGACATAAGTATTGGGATAAAAGATTCGATATGGATGTTTCGATATAAGTGTTCGTCAAAAGTATTCCGACAAGAGTGTTCTGATCTCGGTATGTACTCTGAGATAAGAATGATGATATGAGTAATCTGTTATGAATAATTTGCTACGAACATTCTGATAGGAATATCTTCTGTAAACTCTGATGTTTTGGTTGTCAGACGACAGCACGTACGATTGTTCTATTGAGTCTTCGGATGACGGTAAGTGTGTATATGTACTGAGTCTTGATTTGTATGCATATGGTTTCGCACTACTCTGTTCGTGCAAGTTTTGGTATGTCTATTCACTGAGCCCGGGCCAGGACAGGTTCTCGTGCGTACTCCACTGCATTGTTCACCGAGACCCACCAGTAGAGGGCCGGGACACGTATATGATGATGGCGCCAGATCCGGACCGGATCCCCTTTACCGAGTCCCTTGACGAAGGGCCGGGACATGTTATCCACCGAGTCCCTCACTGGCGGGCCGGGACACGTTACATACATGCATGACATTTGATGTGACATATGATTCTGCTATACATGATTCTATCCACCGAGTCCCGTAATAAAGGGCCGGGACACGTTATATGCATATGCTATACATGATATTGATATATGTGATTCCATTTACCAAGTCCCACACAAAGCAGGCCGTGACACGTTATATGTATAAAAGGGTACGTGATACTGATATGCCTGACCTTATTCACCGAGTCCCTCACTAAAGGGCCGGGACACGTTATGTGCATAAGTATGTATATGTACATGTATCTGAATTATGATTTGATATCTACTACTCTGTTACGCAAAGGAAAACGTATTGATGACTTTTCACAGTCTTACTGGTTCTGCAGAGTTTCCATTTTTGTTTGGCTATGATTCCCCGTTCTGTATCTCATGCCTTACATACTCGGTACATTTTCCGTACTGACCCCCCTGTTCTTCGGGGGCTGCGTTTCATGCCGCGCAGGTACTCCAGATGATTAGCAGCCATTATAGAAGATGCTCCAGTTGGATTGGCAGCTCCATTTGCTCCTGGAGTGTCGCCGAGTCAGAGTTTGTATGATATGTCTTCTGGATGGATGTTAGAGACTTTGCAGACAACGTCGTGGGTATTGGTTGTCAGTCCGTATGCCTCCATCAGCTGATATGTCGGTCTGTGTTATGTAATGAAATTTAGTATAATTTATAAATTTGTTCGATTTAAAGGCTACGAGAAAAGAGATTGCTGAAAAATCTTGCTATGTATTTTATCTCATTTGACTTAAAAAGTTTGGCGTGATTTTGTACGCGGTAAGAGTCTGAGGGTTCGCTCGGCCCTAAGTAAGGGTCGGGTGCCCATCACACCCTAATAAGGTTAGGGTGTGACAAAGTGGTATCAGAGCAGGTCGGTCTAAGGGGGTTGTCTGCAAAGTCGTGTCCGGTAGAGTCCTGTTTATGGTGTGAAGCGCGCCACATTTATAAACAGGAGGCTACGGGGCATCTAGGGATTGTTGACCTTCTTTTCGTCTCGTATCGTGCGATAGAGCCAAGTTATAGGAAAATGAAATCCCCTATGTAAGCCTCACATACGACGGAAGGAGGTAAGTGACGGTATGGAAGGTCACTACGGTATGTATCGACGTATTTGATCTGTTACCTGTAATTGGCAGTTCCGGATGGATAGATTGTGATGTATAGCCGTACGTTCTGTGAGGCATTAATGATATTTGCTGTGTACAGCTTTCGAAAGGAAAGAATAGTATACGAGGAACCTGTGTCGAAGGATTCAGAGAAAGTCGATAATCGATTTCTTGTCAAGAATATGTACGGATGGTAAAGTGGAAATTCAAATGGACTGATACTCGGAATATTCGTAAGTAGTGGCGATGAAGGCATGTTCACCACCGTCGGGAATCTGGGAGTCCAGGGCAGGCAATAATTATACACATAAGTGAAAAGTGCATATTAGGAATCAAAAAGGGCAAAATAGTAAATGCACAAAGAAGGGCGTGCTACGAGAATGTCTCGGGATCTGTGAGACCTCGACTCGCCCTGAGTCATGTAATAAGGGCCATATGAGAAAATGGACGCGATTATATCGGCGTTAAGGCACCAAATTCTGCCAACGTTTCAGGGTTAAGCGTGCTCAGGTGGGAGCAATTTCATGATGGGTGACCCCCTGGGAAGTATGTAAGAAATTCCAAAGATTAAGCTGTAAAAGACAAATGAAAAATCAGAATGGCCTAAGTGAAATCAGACTATACGAGATGATTGGAGACCACAAAAGGCTACGCAGCACGCGACAGGCTCGATTAAAGAAGAAATGGAAAGTATGTCACGGTTCTGAAATTTGGATAGGCTTGAATAGTGTCTGGAAGTATTTTGTGGGTTAGTTAGTAATAATTATGCATATGCATATGAATGAGTATGACGTCTCATCTGTGATTGTATTAGTGGACACGTGTGTCCCAACGACTGGCGCTACGGTAGAGACGGCCTCAGTCGGGTGAGGGATACCGAAACCTGAGTGGTGACAGTAAAAATAAATGGTATAAGTGTCATAAAATAAGTTGATGTTATTTTCGCTACAGGTTAGGAATGGAGGAGTCTTGACACAAGGATATTTAAAAAGAGAGAGTATGAAGACGTGGACAAATGAGGATATAGACATAAAGTGAGAGGAAGACTTATGGTAAGAAGTTTTCGATATGTTATGTATAGAGTTGGAAAGAAAGATGAGGAATGAAGTATAATCGAAGGCAAGAGTATTCGAAGATTGTGACGGGTAAGGAACCCCTTAAAAAGGGGGGGAGAGTGTATTATGATAGACTTAAAAAGGAAATCGCGACGATTGGTAGTCCGGGAATGTTTGAAAGAAAGGAAGAACGCAGCACCTGTGGATGAAATAAGAGAGGTCATCAGATATTAGAAAATGGTTCATGGACCAGTAAGTGTATGGGATACGAGAATATGTGTTATGAAATCATGTGAACCATCGACGTGGAGTGATGCCCGGTTATATCTGCAAAAAAAAAAAAAAAAAAAAAAAAAAAAAAAATCCACACCGGGAGTCAACAAGGAGTAATCATAAGAAGGATCCTCCCGGAGTGCTATAATACCCCATAAGATCAGTTCAACATTCGAGGACGAATGTTCTAAAGGGGGGGAGGATGTTATATCCCGTATTTTGCACCTTCGGAAAATTCGAAATAATTGTGACGAGTTAGAGACAAGACCATACTTTGAACTTATTTAATACATAAGTTGTTCACGAAAATATTGACGCGGAAACATCGAGGGAGGCTAAGGGTAAAAGTGGAATTTTAAAAGAAATTTGTTTCATGAAATTACAAATTGTTAGCCAACAAATTGGGCTCAAAAAAAAAATAAGAAAACAAAAGGCCCAAACATGGGGTGGCCGGCCATATACTATGGCCCAAGCCCATGTCTTGAATTAAATCAAGACCATTAAATAAATAAGGGGCTATGCATCATTTTCATCTAGAAAATTCAAGAAAGCAAAACAAAAGAAGAAGAGAAAACAAAGGGGAGCCATTCGGCCAACCCCATGAGAATTTGACCATGGGAAATCTTGTCCCTAAAATTTTTTTCTTGTGGTATTCCCACTAATTCAAGGGTCCTCTACAACGTGGTATAATTGTTTTGGAAGATAAGTCATCCGTTTCGTCGTTTCCGCATTCTAGTCAAGTGGAGAAGTTGAAGAGCAAAGGTAAGAATTCATGCCCTTTTATGTGTTATGTATGGCTTGTGAATGTTGTGGTGTGTAGAAGTGAATGAAATTCATGGAAATATGGACATAGGGGTGTGTCCGTGTGCATGGGTGATTGTAGGACCAATGATTCAATGATTTTATGTAGTGTTTTAATTGTTGTTGTTGTGAATTCTATGTTGATAATGAAAGTGTGATGATGTTAGTTGCAGTTGTAGATGTTGGAGCTTGGCCGTGTGGTATATATGTTGTGTAGGAAAAATGAATAAATTTCTATGTAATACTTTGATTATTGTTGACATGTATTCTATGACGAAAATGAGAATTCGATGATTTAAATTGATCTGATCTGGAATGGTTACGGGCTGATTTGAAGCCAATGTGATCTTGGTGTCGTCTCCTTGATTGTGAAGACAATGTTGTTAGTAAGTGTGTCGTTGGCATAGTCTATGAATTTGGAAGCAAGAAATGTGTTGTCGAAGTTTTGTTGCACTTGTGGGGATTTCGGGTGAAGTATGTATTGGTGGAAAAATTTGAATAGTTGTGGATTGAGTGAAATACGTTCGAATGATGTTGCATGATCTTGGATTAGCATTTGAATGTATGAACAATGTGAATTGAACAAAATAGAGATGTCGTGAAAATTGTAGAACGAAGTTGCCAATACTAGTATGCGTTTTGAATCAATTGTTGATATTGTGGCCGAGTTAAATTCTCGGATTTGCCGTTGTTGTGTTTTTGGCCGAGTTGGATTCTCGGGGATGGCGCATTTACGGTGGGAAATGCTGCCCAAATTTCGTAGACAATTGATACTTTAAGATTCAATTTCTAAAGGCTCTAATCAATGTTTGGTAAACATGACCATTTGTAGATTTTGGAGCGTTTGGAATTTGAATTTGGAGTAGCGTAAGGAGCGGAAAAGGTATGTAAGGCTTCACTCTTCCTTCTTTTGGCATGTCTTAGACCTAATAAGTTTGAAAGCGAGCCTCGGGGACAACTCTGTTCTTAGCAACCCGAGCTTGAATTTGACACTTTTCCATTCAATAGAATTGAATCAAGTTTTTCATGCTTTGTTGAAATAAACGCCCAAGCCCCCACGACTTGCCCAACGCGAACCGGATTTCACTAAAATTCCCATAAATGATTCTTTAGAGCTTAATGTGTGTAATTTGTGTACACCACCTCCGTTGGCTTGAGGTGGGCCCACTATTCTCGATTCCTATCCTATTGTCCTAATTGACTTATTTTTACACGATGATTAAAGGGAACTTTTGGCTGTTGTTTCAAGTTCGCTAAGATCCATATGCATCCTCTAATACAAGCATCTAGAAATTCCGATATGAGTATTTTGATTCGACTATTCTGATATAAATATTCCGGTACAAGTAATCCGATATGAGTACTTCCAATTCGTATATAAGTATCGATATGAACATTCGATTTGAGCATTTTAATATAAGCACTTTGATGGGAATATTCTGATGTGAGTATGCAACTTGATATAAGAAATCTGTTATGAATAATATGATATAAGTGTGTTGATAAAAGTACTCTACTATAAGTATTATGAGATAAGTACTTTGACATAAGTATTTTTATACAAGTATTTTGACATAAGTATTGGGATAAAAGCATTCTGATATGGATGTTCTGATATAAGTGTTCTGTTAAAAGTATTCCGACAAGAGTGTTCTGATCTCAGTATGTACTCTGAGATAAGAATGATGATATGAATAATATGTTATGAATAATTTGCTACGAACATTTGATAGGAATATCTTCTGTAAACTCTGATGTTTTGGTTGTCAGACGACAGCACGTACGATTGTTCTATTGAGTCTTCGGATGACGGTAAGTGTGTATATGTACTGAGTCTTGATTTGTATGCATATGGTTTCGCACTACTCTGTTCGTGCAAGTTTTGGTATGTCTATTCACTGAGCCCGGGCCAGGACAGGTTCTCGTGCGTACTCCACTGCATTTTTCACCGAGACCCACCAGTAGAGGGTCGGGACACGTATATGATGATGGCGCCAGATCCGGACCGGATCCCCTTTACCGAGTCCCTCGACGAAGGGCCGGGACATGTTATCCACCGAGTCCCTCACTGGCGGGCCGGGACACGTTACATACATGCATGACATTTGATGTGACATATATGATTCTATCCACCGAGTCCCGTAATAAAGGGCCGGGACACGTTATATGCATATGCTATACATGATATTGATATGTGTGATTCCATTTACCGAGTCCCTCACGGCGGGGCGGGACACGTTATATGTATAAAAGGGTACGTGATACCGATATGCTCGACCTTATTCACCGAGTCCCTCACTAAAGGGCCGGGACACGTTATGTGCATAAGTATGTATATGTACATGTATCTGAATTATGATTTGATATCTACTACTCTGTTACGCAAAGGAAAACGTATTGATGACTTTTCACAGTCTTACTGGTTCTGCAGAGTTTCCATTTTTTGTTTGGCTATGATTCCCCGTTCTGTATCTCATGCCTTACATACTCGGTACATTTTCCGTACCGACTCCCCGTTCTTCGGGGTCGCGTTTCATGCCGCGTGTGTACTCTAGATGATTAGCAGTCATTATAGAAGATGCTCCAGTTGGATTGGCAACTCCATTTGCTCCTGGAGTGTCGCCGAGTCAGAGTTTGTATGATATGTCTTCTGGATGGATGTTAGAGACTTTGCAGACAACGTCGTGGGTATTGGTTGTCAGTCTGTATGCAGCTCCATCAGCTGATATGTCGGTCTGTGTTATGTACTGAAATTTTATATAATTTATAAATTTGTTCGATTTAAAGGCTACGAGAAAAGAGATTGCTCAAAAATCTTGCTATGTATTTTATCTTATTTGATTTAAAAAGTTTGGCGTGATTTTGTATGCGGTAAGAGTATGAGGGTTCGCTCGGCCCTAAGTAAGGGTCGGGTGCCCATCACACCCTAATAAGGTTAGGGTGTCTTAATACTCGTAATTTTGCCCGACACACAACTTATAACTCGCTTTCCTTAACAACTTTCTTTCCTTAACTCGAATGTCTTTGGAAATCTTAATTAGGACCATTAAAGACTATTTCTTACTTGTCCAAACCTCGTATACGTCATGCCCTTAGTTAGTCTACTCACTGTACGCTAACGGGGATTTTTCGAGGTGTAACATTCTTCCCCCCTTTTGGAACATTCGTCCTCGAATGTTAAGTCATCGGAAATTCTATAAACATTTCGCCAGAGTTTCCTTTGTAATATGGTACTACCACCCTATCACAACAACCCATAATAAACATGCCTCACAGGGCCACAACACAATAGCAATATGAATTGGCCACACACGACCCATTTGCATAAAGGAAAAGCATACATACCTTAAAATCTCGATGTCCCATCATAAATTTCTTCCGGAGGCTGAAATAGATGCGGGTATGTGGATTTCATCTTCCCTTCTACTTCCCAAATCATCTCTTCTCAGTTGTTATTTCACCATAGGACCTTAACTGAAGCTACTTCCTTGTTCCAAAATTTCCGTACTTGCCTGTCTAATATGGCAATGGGTTTTGCATCATAAGCTAACTTTTCTGTCACTTGAACATCATTTACTGGGACGATCCTAGCAGTATTTTCAATACATTTATGAAGCATCGAGACACGAAAAACTGGATGAACTGACTCCAAATCGGGAGGTAGATCTAATTCGTAAGCCACTTGGCCTATTTTGCCACAATTTCATAAGGCCTAATGTACCGGGGACTTAACTTCCCCTTCTTGCTAAATCTCATAACGCCCTTCATTGGCAACACTTTCAAGAATACCCAACCTTTCATTTGAAATTCTACGTCGCGTCGATCCTTTTTCTTGCTCAATAATAATAATAAGCTTTACATCGTTTGCAAATCTATCTTACTTGGTTTCATTGGCAAATTATAAATACTAGCAAGTCACATAATCGTTCTTGAGTGATTCGTGTGCATACGCACCTATACATATACATATATCCATATCTATATACATATTCGTGTTCGTAGTCGTATTTTCATTCATACTCGCCTTCATCTACATATTCACTTTCATAGCATTTCCATATCCGTAACATATTTGTACTCGCATTCGCATCATATACATATCACATATATTACATTTGCTTAGCATATTCGTACTCATATTGATTTCATATACATAGCATTTACATAGCATGCCCGACCACGAGGGTTCAGTGTCTCATATAGGCACATATACATATAAAATCATAGGCATCTTTAGCATCGTTACCATCGTTGTTCATTACATCTATCTATCACATCTTAGGGTCTATCGTTCAATCTCTATACTTGTGTTCTTTTTACTCGCTTCCCCCCTTAAGGGTTTTGCCTGTACCATTCCCCAATCCGTTGCTTCACCTTCAAATTTTTATTTCA
>NW_026716248.1:0-17741 GCF_029784015.1 Lycium ferocissimum
CGAAAGGTATGACCTATGGCTATTGGCTGATTGCCTTTAAAAGATCTATCGTCTGGATTGTTCCTTCGAGTCTTGGCACACATTATTTGTTTGACATTGTATATGGTTTTCTCACTACTCTGCCCGTGCAAGCTTAATATGTCTTTCACCGAGTCCCGGGCCGGGTACGCATTCGTGCAACTTCTCTGCATTCTTCATCGAGTCCCTCACTAGAGGGCCGGGTACGCTATATATATATATATATATACATATATACATATATGATATGATGATTTGATGAGATGGAGATGGCGGCCAGGATGGCATACCGAGTCCCTTGCTAGCGGGGCCGGGTATGTTACTTATCGAGTCCTTCACTAGAGGGCCGGGTACGGCATATACGTTCGATGATATAACGATATGATTATGATAAGATTTTACTTACCGAAATATGCATATGCATGGCAAATGTTTTAAAAAGGCAAGTCTTATGATTTTTTTGTACTCTTTACTTCAGTGTGATCCCGCTTACTATATTTCATGCCTTACATACTCAGTACATATTCCGTACTGACCCCCTTTCTTCGGGGGCTGCGTTTCATGCCGCGCAGGTACACCCAGATGAGTTGAAGATATTAGCAGAAGATGTTCCAGCGGGATTGGCGAGCTCCATTTTCTCCGAGTCTTTGCGGGTCCGAGCATTATGATATGGATTCATGTTCCGAGTTAGAGACTTTGCAGACAGTGTCGTGGGTATAAGATGTCGATTATGTAAGTGGTTATGTAAGCCGAAGTGTTATTCTATACTGTATTATAAGTTCTGTATGTTTTCATAGGTTATAAATTCTTTTTGATTTGAGGAAGGTAAAAAGCGTTTTATTCTTCGGAAAATTTCTGCTATGCATGTGTGTTATGATTTGAGAGCCAGCGTGAGTATGAGTATTATGTGAGTCCGCGGGTTCGCTCGGCCCTAAATAAGGGTCGGGTGCCCATCACGCCCTAACGAAAATTAGGGTGTGACAGTGGGCCCCGCGACTTTCCTTATGTACTTCTGACGATTTTTGAAAGGATATGATATGACTATTATTTCGATTTCACGTACGATCAGTTTACTTATCTTTTGAGTTTGTATTAATAATTCGGTAACATATGATGACTATGATTTTCGTAGGCGGGCCCGGATAGGGCTGACGCTCGTCCGTGGGTCCCACGATCTTCTTCTATACAAGTCTGATGGCTTTTGAAAGAATTCACTATGACTACCTTTCCGACCCCCGAGTATGATTATATATTTATTTGTTGAGTCTGAAATGATGATTCGTATACTTATGATTTCGATACGTAACTATGGTTTCTGAAGTTCGGTTTGATATGTTCCCAAGCGATATTCGGAAGTAAATCTGATTTGACTCTTTGTTTTGGCTTACAAATGAGGGTTCGTTTTGATTAACCTATTAAGTCTTTGAAAATGTTTTAAACCGTATTTGGTTACTCATGATTCTGCTCGTGCATTTTGTTATTACCTCTTTCGCAGGAGCCACGGCATGTGTGATATTGACCGCTGGATATTTTGACCGCGGTATGTGTGATATTGACCGCTGGATATTTTGACCGCGGTATGTATGATATTGCCGCTGGATATTTTGGCCGCGGTATGTGTGATATTGTCCGCTGGATATTTTGATCGCGGTGTGTATGATATTTTCGCTGCATATTTTGACCGCGGTATGTATGATATTGCCCATTGGATATTTTGACCGCGGTATGTGTGATATTGCCGCTAGGTATTTGGCCGCGGTATGTGTATGTGTGATATTGCCACTGGGTATTTGGCCGCGGTATGTGTATGTGTGAGATTGCCGCTGGGTATTTGGCCGCGGTATGTGTATGTGTGATATTGCCACTGGGTATTTGGCCGCGGTATGTGTATGTGTGATATTGCCGCTGGGTATTTGGCCGCGGTATGTGTATATGTGATATTGCCGCTGGGTATTTGGCCGCGGTGTGTGTATATGTGATTTTGACAGTCTGGATTATGATCAGTCGACTAATGTCAGCTCATATGATATGTTTGATTTTCCGTATATATGAGACAGAAATGTTTTTCAAAAGAAAGCGAAGCATTTTGGCATTCTGATTATCCTATTTGTCTTCTGAACCCCTTATGTATGATTTGGATGTCAGATATAAGTACTTCGGTATTCGGATTGTCATGCTCGCGTTCGGTACACTTTACTTCGTTTTCTGTATTTCATGCTTTGCATACTCAGTACATATTCCGTACTGACCCCCTTTCTTCAGGGGGCTGCGTTTCATGCCGTGCAGGTACCCGGATGAGTGGATGATGTTAGCAGAAAGATGTTCAATTTGGATTGGCGAGCTCCATTTCCTCTCGAGTCTTCTTGCCGAGTCCGAAAGTGTTTTTGTATGGTATCCGAAGTTATGGTAGAGACTTTGCCAGGCGTTGTCGTGTGTGTGATATGTCAGTTTTGTAAGCGGCTATGTAAGCCAATATATTATTATGCAATACGTTACGAACTTCATATGTTGGCAAATTTCATGCGGTACTAGTTTTATTTGATTTGATAAAGATGAAAGGCATGTTTGTTTTCTAAAAAAATTTTCATTATGTACTTATGATATGATTTGAGGGCCCAGCATGTTTATGAGTATTGTGAGAGTCAACGGGTTCGCTCGGCCTTAGGTAAGGGTCGGGTGCCCATCACGCCCTATGAAAAGTTAGGGTGTGACAAATAATGCAGTGGAATGTGCACGAATGCGTGTCCTGGCCCGGGACTCAGTGAAGGACATATTTGTTATATCCCGTATTTTGGTACATTGGGATAATTCGAGTTAGTCATGATAAGTTAAGGACAAGGTTGTAATTTCTTTCGATTTTGTTAAAAGTGCATAAGTTGTATATTCATCTTTTTATTGGTATGGAGCGTTAAGGGTAAATTTGGAATAAGAAAAAAATTTGGGGTTATAAGTGAATTATGGAAAGTTGGACATTTCATGAGAATTTGGGGCTAGAAGTGAAATTTTGAAAACTTTATATTTCATGAAAATGGCCATATGTGGCCATGTGTGGGTGTGGGCCATAGGGCCACATGTGTAAACTTTATATGGACACAAAAGATGAAAACTTAAGTCATCTTCATCATTTTCATCTCCTAGAAACTTCAAGAAAAATGGAGAAAAAAAAAAAGAGAAGGCGAAAATGGCCAAGAAAAAAAAAAATGAAGACCAAAAATCTTGAGCAAAAAAAATATTTTCTTCTAGCTTTTCCACTCATTGGGAGGTCCTTATCAACATGGAGTAGTTGTTGGAGCAAGTAAAGCCTTTATTCTTGCAAGCACAACCCTAGCCAAGATTGTGAAGATAAGAGGAAAAGGTAAGGTTTAATCTTGTTTGTATATGTTATGGAGGATTTGTGCATGTGGTAGTGTGTGAAAAGGAATGAAATTCATGAAAGAATAGATGTTGATGTCTAGCCGTGCATGTGTGATGTGTGAAGGAATGGTGAATTAATTGTATTTAGCATGTTTGGGTGTTGTTGTAATGTGTAAAAATGAATGAAAGTCATGAAATTTATGTATGTGATGTGTGGCCGAAAATGGGCTGTTTTTGATAAGTTATGGCGAATTGATTTTACTTAGTATTTTGGTTGTTGTTGTCATGGATTATGTGATGAGAATGAAGGTATTGAATGATTCGAGTTGAAGTTGTAATTGTTGTGTTGTGGCCGTGTATGTGTGGTGTAAGGTAGAAGTGAAGAACTAATTTCATTTGGTATGTTTAGGATGTTGTGTTGTAGATTCTATGTTGTAAAATGAAGGCTTAATGGTTCAAAGTGAAGTTGAAATCATGTGGGTTGTTTTGGAACCTAATGTGATCTTAATATGGTTTCTTGTATTTTTGAGATTAATGTTGTTAAAGTATGGATTGTTAGTATGGTTTATGAATTTGGAAGAAAAGAAATGCGTTGTTGATATTTCCTTGGACTTGGAAGGTTTCGGGTTGCCTTATGTTTTGGTTGGGTTGTTTTGAATAATTTTGTGGATTGTTGGAAATGTTATTGAATAATGTTTGAATGGTTTTGGATTAGTATTTGAACGCGTGGGCAATGATGTTGGGTTGATTATATATGTTGATTTGAACGTAATTGGAACGTCGTCGCGTTGTGCGAAAAAAAGGTTGTTGATGTTAAAGTGCATTTTGAATTAATGGTTGATGTTGTTAGAATGTTTGTTGGTATTGTTGTTGATGAATTTGGCCGAGTTGAAATCTCCAGGTTGTTGCATTTATAGGGGGAATGCTGCCCAAATTTCTGTAGATAAAAGTGATGGCATGAAAATTGAATTCCTAAGTGCTTATGGCTAATGTTTGGTATGTGATGACGTTATTGTAGATCTTGAGAAGCTGAGACTTGAGTTTGGATTACCTTAGGAAGCAATCAAGGTATGTAAAGCTTACCTTTCCTTCTTTGGCATGTCTTAGATGTGGTTAAGCTATGATACGTTATGAGCTTCGGGGGAAATTCTATTAGTAAAATCCGAGCATGCTTACGATGCTTATTTGTTTCTTAATGTTGGCATCCTTATATGGCCAAGCTATGGTTTATATGTCTTTGTATGATTGGTTTCAAATGTTGCACAAAAAGTTTTGTTTTTCAAAAGAGTTTTGTAACTACGAACGTCCGTAACTTTCACAGACAAAACCGGATGGCTTTGATATGCTCGTAAATGATTCTATGACGTATAATGACTATGATTTTCATGGGCGGGCCCAACTTGAGTCGACACCCCTCTGTGGGTCCCGCGATTTTCCTTATGCACTTCTGACGATTTTTGAAAGGATATGATATGACTATTATTCCGATTTCAAGTACGATCAGCTTACTTATCTTTTGAGTTTGTAATAATGATTCGATAACATATGATGACTATGATTTTCGTAGGCGGGCCCGGATTGGGTTGACGCTCGTCCGTGGGTCCCGCGATCTTCTCCTGTATAATTCTGATGGCTTTTGAAAGAATTCAATATGACTACCTTTCCGACCCCCGAGTATGACTATATATTTTGTCAGTTGAGTCCGGAATAATGATTCGTATACTTATGATTTTGATACGTGACTATGGTTTCGAAGTTCGGTTTGATATGTTCCGAGTGATGTTCGGAAGAAAATCGATTTGACTATTGTCTTGGTTTTGAAATAATAGTTCGCTTCGATTATTTACGTTGAGTGTGTAATAAAGATTTGTATGCACATTGTTAGAACCCGTATTTTTGTACATTGGAATAATCCGGATTAATTATGATAAGTTAAGGACAAAACTATCTCGGGATACAAAGTCGGGATTCTTGACCTTCGATTTTATTTTGAGATATAAGTTGTGTATGAATTTGTTGGTATGGAACAATTAGGAAAATTTGGGACCAAAAGTGATAAAATTGGAAGTTGAAAAATCATCCATTTTTCCATAGTTGGCCATGTGAGTGGATTGAGGCCCCCACACAATTTTTGTGTCATCTTTTAATTGGGACAACACATTAGTGTGGGCCAAGGGGCAAGTGTACAATTCATTTAAGTATCAAAAGATGACCACTTCATTTCATTTTCATCCATAACACTTAGAAAAAAAAAAATTGAAGATTGAAGAACACCCCAGGAATGTTTCTCGCCACCATAGAAAAAAAAATCCCCAATTCAAGCTCTTCCAAAATTTGTTCCTTGGTGTAAACCCACTATATTGAGGTTCCTAAGTAGCGTGGAGGTGTCGTTGGAGCGATCAACCTATTATTTTTCATCCATTGAAAACCCTAGGCTATTGGAAAGTTGAAGAAGAAAGATAAGAATTCATTATGTTTTGTATGTTATAAAGGTTGTATGCTTGTTGTAGTATGTTATAATGGAGGAAAATCATGAAATATGGAATGTTGGAAGTGAGTTGTGTGTGTGGTGTTGGAGCCGTTCAAAATGGGTGGTTGTTGTGTTGTGTTGAAATTATGAATTAATGCCTAGTTAGTTTATTATGATCATTGTAAGGTGAAGAACGATTGAGAATCATCCATATATGTATATGTGTAGTGTTGGTCGAAATGGGTCACATTATATGACAATGAACGAATTAATATCGCTTAATGTTTTAGTCGTCGTCGCTATGAATTCTATATTGGAAATGAATGTTTATTGACTCAAATTGATGTTGTAAATATTGCGGACTGATTTGGAGGTTGTTGTATATTTAATGTAAATTATATATTAACGAGAATAGCATTGTTAGAATGTGAATTGTGGATACAAATCATGAATTGAAAATAAGGAATGGGTTAAAGTGAGGTTCTCGGTTTGGGGCTGAATTCGGCCATGTTGGAGAAAAATTTGGGTTGTTGGAAATGTTGTATGAATTGCTTAGAAGGTCTTTAAATATTGTTGGTATGGGTTCGGGTTAGTGTGTGAATGTATAATCGTCGACGTTGGCTTGAATGCAAGTCGTCGAATTGAATTTATGTAAGTTGTTGAATAATGGAAAAGAAAGCTATTATTGTTATTTTGTCTTTCGGATTGGTTGTTGATGTTGTTAGGTTGGTTGTTGTTGTTGTTGTTGATTGATATGGCCGAGTTAAATTCTCGGGGTAGCCTATTTACAGGGGAAATGCTGTCCAAATTTCTGTAGAATTAAGGGCAAATTTGGAATATAAGGCCAAAAAGTCTTTAGATAATGTTTGGCATATTATGGCTTGTTTATAGATCGTGGGCAGCCCGAATCATAGGTTGGATTTAGCTTGAGTTTGGATCATATTGGAGAGCGTTTGAGGTATGTAAAGTAACCTTTCCTTTTGGCATGCCTTAGTTAAAATAGGCTATGATACGAGCCTCTAGGAAACTCTATTCTCGCAATCCGAGCTTGTCTATGATTCGCATGTGTTTCCTTGGTATTCTTGTGCTAATATGCCATAACATCGATCCTTATATCCTTGGAATTCATAATTTGTAAAAATTTCATGAAAGCTGATTTTTGGTTTTAAAGCTTATTCTTTAGCGATTCCAAAAGTTCAAACGCCCATAGCTTTCACAGAAAAGCTCGGATTGTTTTGAAATTTTCGTAGGAGTTTGTATGATGTAGAATGAGTATGTTTTCCATAGGTGGGCCCAGCTCGGGTCTACACCCGTCCGTGGGTCTCGCGATGCCCTTTTATGTAATTTAGACAATTTTTGAAAGAAAATGTTGTAATGATTATTCCGATTTCAAATATGACTATTTTACTTACCTTTTGGTATATTTGCGAGATTTCGAAAGAGAACTTTTGACCATCGCTCCGATTACTATAAAATAGTTATTTTAACTACTTTATTGAGTTTGATAATACAGTTTGACACATAAGGACGATTTCAGAAGGTTGTAACTTTTGTGTACTAATTCCGATAAATCTGAAACTTGTTTCTGCACTTTCCGATGTTAGTAAATATATTTGGTCATCGGATTTTGGAAGGTAACTTAATTATTTATTTGCTCATATGTATGTGACTTTGATACGGGATTATGATTTCTGAAGTTTTGTTTGATATGCTTTCGAGTGACATTCGGAGAAAATTTGATTTGACTAGTTCCTTGGGTTGGAAATAATGGTACGCTTTGGTTATTCTATTGGGTTTGTAATAATGATTTGTATGCCGTTATGTGATATTGCCGCTGGGTATTTGGCCGCGGTATGTTATGTTATGTTATGTGATATAGCCGCTGGGTATTTGGCCGCGGTATGTTCTGTGATATTGCCGCTGGGTATTTGGCCGCGGTATGTTCTGCGATATTGCCGCTGGGTATTTGGCCGCGGTATGTTATGTGATGTGATAGTGCCGCCGGATTTTGACCGCGGTATGTGGTGTGACACCGAGTCCTATGCATAATTCGTTTTCTTGAGAAAAATGTTATTAATAAGTAAACGTTTTGGTATTTTTGGATATGTACTTACTTTACGTACTTCCTCTTCGATTATGACTCGTATTTGATATATTGTATATTTCTACTTTGCATACTCGGTACATATTCCGTACCGACCCCTTCTTTGGGGTGCGTTTCATGCCCGCAGTACGGACGCACGACTTGAGGATCCACCGGTTTAGGACACCCTCTTACGCTATTTGAAGTGCTCCCCTAATTCCGGAGCCTACTTTTGGTATATATTCGTTCGTTGCATTGTACATATTTGTTCAGGGGTACGGCGGGGCCCTGTCCCGTCATATGATTCTGTCTGTCTGTTTAGAGGTCTGTGGACATGTTAGTGGGTTGTGCCTACTTCTGTACAGTTGTGTTGTATCTGTTGTGTTTGGGCGATTTCATTCGCCGTGGCAACCTTGTCGGCCCACATATGTATATATGTTGTTTTGATGGCCCTGTGTGGCCTTTGTTGGTATTTTCTGTGTGCAGGGTTATTTTGGATAGTCCGTAAAACAAAGGAAACTCTGCCGAAATTTTTCTGGAAATTATATAAATTTGGAACACAGCCTTGTCGGCTTCTGTTATATACGTGGGTGTGTTTGATATGATTTGAGATAGCATATGATAGGTGTGTTTGGGTGCCCAGATCGGGCACTAGTCACGGCCTACGGGGTTTGGGTCGTGACACACATGGCTACTTACGATTCTGCTCGTGCGTTCTGTGTTACATCCTTTACCGGATCCCGGGCCGGTTGTTATCGTGCGCACTATTCTGAAGTATGATGTGATACGAAGTATGATGTGTCAGGTACGCCGAGCCCCTCTTGGCCGGGTACCGTGTATATATGTTATGATGTGTGACGGAGATGTTCGGAGATATAAAACCTTCTGAAGTATGATGTGTTGTGGCGTCCAGATGGAGTGGCGACCACGTTCTGTCCGCCGGGTCCCATTACGGACCGTATGTGGTATGTGATATGATAAAATGATGACATGATGATATGTGATATGATATGTGATAATATGACGATATGATTATTATATTATATATGGATCGGGTCGTACGTTCCTCGGCATTATTATATTATATATGGATCGGGCCGTACGTTCCTCGGCATTATTATATTATATATGGATCGAGCCGTACGTTCCTCGACATTATCGTAATTTTTATGGATCGGGCCGTACGTTCCTCGGCATTATCGTAATTTTTATGGATCGGGCCGTACGTTCCTCGGCATTCGGTTAATGTCAGCTCATATGATGTGTTTGGTTTTCCGTCTGTATGAGACAGAAATGTTTTTCAAAAGAAAGCGGAGCATTTTGGCATTCTGATTATCCTATTTGTCTTTTGAACCCCTTATGTATGATTTGTATATCAGATGTAAGTACTTTGGTATTCGAGTCATTATGCTCACGTCTGGACACCTTATTTCGGTTATGACTTCGTTTTCTGTACTTCCTGCTTTGCATACTCAGTACATATTCCGTACTGATCCCCTTTCTTCGGGGGCTGCGTTTCATGCCACGCAGGTACCCTCAGATGAGTAGGTGATGTTAGCAGCAGATGTTCCAGCTGGATTGGCGAGCTCCATTTCCTCCGGGGTGCTGCCGAGTCTGAGTGCTTTTGTATGGTATCTGAAATGTTGGTAGAGACTTTGCAGACAGTGTCGTGTGTATGGTATGTCAGTGTTGTAAGCGGCTATGTAAGCCGATGTATTATTATGCATTATGCTGCGAACTTCATATGTTTACAGATTTCATACGATGTTAGTTTTATTTGATTTGACAAAGATGAAAGGCATGTTTGTTTTCGAAAAAAAATTTCATTGTGTACTTGTGATATGATTTGAGGGCCCAGCATGTTCATGAGTATTGTGAGAGTCAGCGGGTTCGCTCGGCCCTAGGTAAGGGTCGGGTGCCCATCACGCCCTATCGGATTAAGGGTGTGACAATATTGAGGCTGGCACGAGCAGAGTAGTGAGAAACCATATGCACATAAATCATCATCACAGACTCAATGGATAAGTAAGTAGTCAACGCTCGAAAGTCAAAACGGAAATCATGTTAAGTTCTTTCAAAAACAAGTCGTTAGAACTATACAGAGATAAATCTCAGGGACCACGGATATACATCAAACCAATCCGGGCCCGCCCATGAAAGTTAACGTCATTATACGTTATAGAATCATTTGCGAGCATATCAAAGCAATCCGGTTCCGTCTATGAAAGTTACGGACATTTTCAACATGAAAATCCTTTTTGGATCACAACTCTTTATACCACATTTGAATTCAATCATACAAAGACATAAAGACCATAGTTCTACCACATTAAGAATGCTAACACTAAGAGGTGGATAAGAATCGTAAACATGCTCGGATCATAAGAGTAGAGTTACCCGAGGATTGTATCATAGCTTACTTACACTAAGACATGCCAAAAGAAAGAAAGGGTAAGCTTCACAAACCTCGTCCGCTTCCTAAGCTAATCCAAACTCAAGTCTCGGGCTTCCCAAGATCTACAATACATCAATAAATACCAAACATTAGCTATAGGCACTTAGGAATTCAATCCTAAGTTAGCATTTGTCTACAGAAATTTGGGCAAGCATTTTCCTGTTTATATGCCTAGCCCGAATTCTCAATTCAAGAACCAACAAAACCAACAACAATACCAATAGTATTAACATCATTTCCAATATCGACGTATGCCATAAAACAGCCCGCACACATCGTTTTCTAAATTTCTCAACCAACCAAATTTGCGATATAACTATTTAATAATTTTATTTCCGTAAAGGAGTCGAAATTCATATGAACAACATCAATAACAACAGCCTTCACAATTTACAAGGTAAATACATTTATTTTCATCCAAAATTCTCTTCAAATCCCCTTTCATAATTCACAACACCAACAAACGAATTTATCAGACTATTCCCTCCGTGCTAATCCGTTAAAATTCTAAATAAACTCGTTAACAATGAAAAGGAACCGTATTCATACCTTAACATGCAGCCCCCACGTTATCACTCTTCTCCTTGGTTGATTTTTAGCTCAAATTGAAGACAACGCGGCGTACAACACTTTTCTCTTCATGGGCTTCGGAATTCGGGGCTCGATTTTGGTCAAAATTGGTTTTTCTTCTCTCCAAGGCTCTTCTCTCTCTCTTTCCAGAATTTTCTGGTGTTCTTGGTCTGAAAAATGAGTGGAAAGGGCTGAAATTTCACTTAAATAGGCATGGGTCATGGGCCTAACCCGATTGGGCCCGGTTTGGGCCTTGCCCACTGACCTTTCCATCTTAAAACGTCCATATCTCCTTATCTCAATGTCACCTGTAGGCCCACAGCCTATGGTTGGAAAGATAATTCAATTATCTACAACTTCTATCTATGGTGTTTTTCCAAATTCCAAACCTATAATACCATTTCTGCCCCTCGAAGTCAGATCACCCGAAAACGTTACTTAAAAATATTTGTTTGGAGGACTTCCACTTTGATTTGGCTCAAGGGTCCTTCTTTAGTTATGTTTAAATTCACATATGTGATTCATATAAATTGTCGCATGTCCAAAAAAAAATCTCAATGTGTGGGCCCCACCTCAGCTTGCTAATAATCCGACGTACAAAAATACGAAATATAATACTGTCAACGTGAGTTTAAATTATGAAGCAACAACATGATTGTCAATTTTTAAGCATGTTAATAAGGACCTTTCAATTGGTTGGTATACTAGAAGAAAATATTTTTTTTATCACAATTTTTGGGCTTCAATTTTTTGACCACCATGGCCGAATGGCCTTCTTTCTTTTCTCTCCAAGTTTCTTGAATTTTCTAAGGGTGAGAATGATGAAGATGATTTAATTAGTTATCTTCTAATCACATAAATAAAACATCCATGTGGCCCACAACCCACACCCATGTGGCCGGCCACTTGGCCATTTTTTTATTTCATGGATTTTAACTTTCCAATATTCACTTTTAACCCCAAATTTTTCCTTAATACTCAGTGCCATTAAAATCATAAGAAACCTATGTCTTAAAACAAAGTCGTAGTTAAAAGTCTCTACTTCGCCTCCCAGAATAGTCTTGTCCTTAACTTATCATGGTTAACTCGGATTGTCCCGATGTACGAAATACGGGATATAACATCCTTCCCCCCTTTAGAACATTCATCCTCGAATGTTCAACT
Organism: Lycium ferocissimum; assembly: GCF_029784015.1. Taxonomy (NCBI): domain Eukaryota; kingdom Viridiplantae; phylum Streptophyta; class Magnoliopsida; order Solanales; family Solanaceae; genus Lycium; species Lycium ferocissimum. The sequence continues at coordinate 12,115 of NW_026716248.1, forward strand.
AATCTCATAAAGTCTCATAAGGATCTCGGGGGGGGGGGTTCCTTTATTACTATAGTATGCGGTCCATCTACCGATTATATTTCTCCTTCATTTTCTCTTGACTTCTCAAGTCATCTCCTTCCTGTTGTTATTCCGCCACAATATCTTAACCAAAGCCACGTCTTTAGTACGTAACCTCCTTACCTTGTGAACATTTTAATAAGGTCCAATATATATCTCGAGTTAAACTTCCCCTCCTTGTCAAATCTTATTACACCTTTCATGGGTGATATCTTTAAGCATACTCACTCGCCAATCTGAGATTCTAAGTGTCGACAGCGATTGTCGTCATATGGTTTCTGTCATCTCTGATTTGCTAATAGCCGTCCCCTGCTTTAACTATCATCAGCTAATATAATTCTGAAAAAAATTTGACATATAAATTCACCCTCTTTTAGTAATCGCTAGCTTGACCATCTTGCTTAAATCATCTTATAATCCTCCTTTACTCGGCTTGTATCACCCGGTGCACATTGTCTCGTATCATTCCTTTATCTTTAATTCGAACTCGCTACCGTCCCTTTGCTCAGATCTTGCCCGCAACCTTCCGGTCACACATTATGTTGCAATCTTTACAAAAATATGTGAAGGTGCTCAAGTTAGCCCAAAAATACCTTAGCGTGGCTTTACTAATCCTTATGTTTTACCTTGTCTCCGCCTCTTTGCTCTTACAACCGGTACCGGAATAGATCTTTGGTTCAACCATAGCCATGTCTTGTTCGTCCTTAGTACTACTTCTATCTCGGTAGTTTAGCTCAAACCTTCTTTACATCTTTCCTTAATGCACCAAGAATATGATCACCGTATTGTTATTACTAAATCCAAACTTTTCTCATTAGATATTCACTTGGTCTCATTCTTAACATACAAATATTCGTAGGTTGCATAACTATTCTTGTACCCTTTGTATAGAGTACACTCATTCTCTGTCACGATCTTCCTTTCTCCGGTTCACTCGCCCACATCTTCCTTCCGTCCTAACATTCGCTTGTCGCTTATCCCTGTCCTACTCTTTTCCTTTTCTTTATTCACTCCTCTGATGCTCTCATTTCCTGTTATAGGAGGTTTTCTATTTTTCTCCCTCACTACTCTTAGGTCGCAGTACCATTAACGAATAACCCTATTGCCCACATCTTAGCCTCTAATCTAGCACCGCAGTATTACCTTTCACAATGCCTCGGCAAGTTACTCGTTATCGCTCTCTTGTCGTATTCTCCTTTATGCCTCTACTTTCCGATGTCATATCATTCAAGATCTCTACAATTAATTCTCAGCACTATCTCAATTACCATCCTAGCTTCTACCCCTTTTTCTAGCTTTTGGATTTTGCTAACTTGTCTCGGCAAGGAATCCTACCTGTAGCCCGAGTATCCGTATCTAATATTTTGTAGTGCTGATTGTCTCTATCTGGCACTTGCATTTCTCGCACCCGCTTCCCCTCTTTAGGGGCGTACTTATGTTATTGCCTGATTATATTTTGCCCTGTGTCCGCATTTCCTAATCTTAATTAGGCGGCACTTCCTTTCTTTTCCAAGTATCATTGTGTTAGTACTTCCCAAGCTTAACTTTTTGTAACGAAAAATAGCATCACCTTGCCTCCGTAACATTTGGGCCATTCATTTTTCTTTTCACTTGAACCGCGTGACCCGTCCGATTTATGCCTTCCATATACCGCGTTGCCGCCGAATACACATATCCGCTGATATAGCCATATACGGGATATCATAAGCATACCTATATAAACATAATTACTGCTATCTTGCTTACAAAACATTCCCAAACACTATTCAAACTCACCCTAATTATACAGCTGTAACGCACCTTCTTTCTCTTCACCGATTTAGTCCGCCTCACCGCACGACCTCCATCGCATAATCCGGAGTAAATTGAAATCTTAACAGATTTCCAAACGCTCCCATAACACAATTACTATTTTAGCCCTCTTTCAATCTTAAATATTCACTTTTCACCTGTGGGTACAACTATCTTCTGTCTTAGACTTCCAGGTTCCCAATGGTGATGAACACACCTTGGTCGCCGTTACTTATAAATACTTGGTTATCGGCCTTTGGATTTCTGCTCTCCTTTTACCTCGTTCCTCATCCTCTCTGTAATCGAGTCTTTCACGGTCCCGTCACTTATAGTACTTGTATCCTTGGCTACACATGTCATGACCTATTACTACACTGTTATCTCGCTTTCTTCTTATTTCCTTCTTCCAATTTCCTTTTCTTTTCTTAAACTCGCCGTCATTTCCGTGACCATATGCCCTCTATTCTAACTTCCCATACAAAACTTAATAAGCCTTCCTTATTCGTTCTATAGCTCGCTTTTCCGTTTCACACTTACCTTTACACTCTAGCTACATAGATCACATCATAGCTTTGGCCACTTTCTCACCAGGCTTTACTCATTTTCGTAACAATCCTTATTATGTCCTGTTCGTATTCAATCCCATAGTGTAACACTTCCTAACTTCTCACCCTTTCTGGTCAAACTTATGCTTAATATCTCACAGGTTGTCCTATCAACACACTCATACCCGTCACACTTCTTTCCCTCCGTACCCTTGTCTTAATCATACTATTACTCTTTTAATCATAAGCTCGTCATAATTCATCCCTGCTATCAATCCAGTCGGTACCTTAAATAACTCTTTATCAAGGTTTGCCAGCTTTTTCTAAATCATCTCTTAGCATCACAAGCCCTTTCCAATTTCTTTTGCCATATCGATATCGACCTTCTAATTATTCTTATCCTCAATTTAGTACTTAACTTCTTTTTCGATGTCAGCCATACTCGTAGCTTAGCCAGATCTCACCATTACTATCAAGACGACCTTTCAAGTCGTATTACAAACCTATATCTCATTCTCTTTTCATTTCGGGGAAAATTTCGGCGCAGTTTCCTCTACATTTCTTACTATCTCAAAACTCGCACGCAGAAATATATGAAGACCTCACAGGGCCAACATACATATATGCATATCATATCATATCACAGCCTCACAGGGCTTCCATTAGCAACAACAGCACAAAAATGATGAACATACCTCGTATGCCCCACTCAAACTGCACCTGTTACACTTTCCTGTTTACTTTCCTTTTTAGTGTTCAACTTTACATTTCGATCGTACTTCAATACCTTACCCGACATATAACTTTCATACCTTTGCTTACTTGTGCGCTTTGTAACTTCCAATATCGCTCGTCACTTTCTTCTGTCGATGTCATTCTTCTGCTGCAATCAAAGGTTAGTGTCGGGAATCTCATTTCCAATGGCTTGGATCTATGGCACGACCTAAGAGGTGAAAGAAGAGTAACCACCCTAGATGCCCCGTAGCCTGCTGTTTATAAATGTGGCGCGCTTCACACCATAAACAGGACTCTACTGCACACGACTTTGCAGACAACCCCTAGGACGAACCGTTTCCGATACCAATTTGTCACACCCTAATTTCCGATAGGGCGTCATGGGCACCCGACCCTTACTTAGGGCCGAGCGAACCCGCTGACTCTCGTTATACTCATAATCATGCTGGGCCCTTAAATCATGACAGAATGCATAAGGAAAGCTTTTCGAAGAACAATATGCTTTTCATCTTTCTCAAATCAAATAAAATCTGTAACATATGAAACTTGTAACACAATGCATAATAATACATCGGCTTACATAGCCGCTTACAAAACTGACATCTTATATACACGACACTGTCTGCAAAGTCTCTAACATAACTCCAAATACCATAACAAAAGCACTCTGACTCGGCAACACTCCGGGAGAAAATGGAGCTCGCCAATCTAGCTGGAACATCTTCTACTCATCTGTATATACCTGCGTGGCATGAAACGCAGCTGTTACATCCGGCATTTTTGCGTATTCGAAAGTTTGGAAGTAACCTTGAATTACAAGGAATAAGGTTATGTTTGGAATTTTTAATAATATGTGTACGCCGGTTATGGAAATTTGAATGTGGAAACACCGGAGAAGGCCTAAGGGCAAATTTGGAATTTTGGAAATTTGTTTCGGAAATTACAAATTAAGATTCATGACTTATTGGGCAAAAAAAAGATAAGGAAAAGAGGCCCAAATTGGATAGGCCCAACCGGCCATGCTAGCCCAAATCCATGGAAATTAATTTATCCATGTGATTCATTAATTAGAGGGGCTATATATATACATGGACCATGCTAGAATTTTCAAGAAAAACAAAGAAAAATCAAGAAAGAAAGGAAAGAAGCAATTCGGCCAAGAGAAAGAAGAGGAGAAAAAAAAAAGAGAAATTCTTGGAGCCAAATCTTTTGATTCAAAATTCAATTCTTGTGGGGAATATTACTAAAGTCAAGGTGCTCTACTACTTGGTGCAATTAGTTTGGCAAGGAAGAGCTTAAGTTGGCAAGGAGAAGAAATTTGGAAAGGTAAGAATTCTAATATTTATGTTGAAGGAATTATGTATGTGTTGTAGTATATGTAGAGTACATGAGAATTATGGAAGTGTTGCATGCATGTGGTGAGCCGTGTGTGTGTGTGAATATATATATAGCCGTGTGTATGTGTATGGTGTATGGCTATGGTAAGTTGAGTTTTGTATTGTGTTTTAGTTGTGGTTATGATGGAAATTCATGTTGGAAATGAAAGTTGAATGAATTTGATGGAAATTGGAAAAAAATAAGGCTTGGCCGTGAGTTGTGGTAAATGGAAATGGACATGAATTAATTTCGTTTAGTATGTTAATTATGTTGTTATGGTGTTATGAAGTAAATAGAAGATTAATGGTTTTGTTGGAAGTTGGAAGTTTTGAACGAATTATGGTTTCGGTGGAATTTTTGTATAATTTGGGAAATAATGTGAAATGTTCTTGAATTGTATCTAATGGTCTCGAATGAGCAAATGAGTATGAAAATATTGAAATTGGTTGGAAAATGTGAAGTTCGATGGAAGTTGTTGCCGTATGTAGAAAAGAAAACTAGTTATGCTACGTTGTGTTTATAATGATTCTTGGTATTGTTATTGTTGTTAAGAATGTTGGTTGGTTGTTGTTGTTGATATTTTGAGCCGAGTTGAATCTCGGGGTGTGTATGGGGGGAGGTGCTGCCGAAATTTCGGTAGCCAAGTATAACCCCAAGTTGAAATATTAGTTTGCATGAATAGTAATTGGTAAGAATGACCATTTGCAGTTTTTGGACGAAACGGGAACGGAGATTTGAGGAGCGTAAGGCGTAATCCTGTATGTAAAGCCTTCCCCTATCTTTCTATGGCATGTTCGAGTCTAACAACAGCTTGACAAACAGCCTCGATGACCCTTCCGCTACCCACAATTCGAGATTGAAATTAGCGCAAAATCCGTCAGTAAGATTGAACCAATTTCTTCTAAGATTGATCTATAAGTATGTATTTTCCATAAATGGAGTCAAAACACCCTAAGATGATTATGAACGACTTCCTAAGGGTTATTATCCATAATTTGTGTATTGTACTATGGTTGGGTCCGAGGTGGGCCCACAATACCCTGATACTCCCGCATGGTTCAAATCGATCGTTTCGTCTCGATTTTCATAAGTAACTCTTAATTATGTTCCGTCCGCTAA
>NW_026716249.1:0-18120 GCF_029784015.1 Lycium ferocissimum
CCCGGATTCCTCCCCGTCTCTTTGTATCCCAAGATTCCTATAATCCTTTCTATTCCCAGCACTCCCCTTCCCATAATTCACGTTATTTTCTCCTTTCTTTTGCGCATTCTTTGCTTCTCCCTCTCTTACATCCCCACTTTTCTCATTATTTTCTCCCTCATTCCCCGATTTACCTTCCTTTTTCATATCCAATCCATCTAAAGAATCTCGTTGATAATCCCCTCTTTCTGTGTCCTGCCATTCACCTCCCTCCGATCTACTCTCCGACCTAATCCATCGCATGCCAGCCATGGATGCTTGTTGACGTTCAGCACATAATTTATTCGGCCCATAAAGAAATTGTACTTTTTCAATTAGCGAATGATGACTTAGTTCCGATAGAACTTGTCTATGTGGCCAATCAAACCATAAAAGAAATAAAAAGTTCCAAACCTTTCGTCTTTTTGAAATGAGATTTGCACACATCCACCACTTAGTTGTCTGATCTTCAATAATCGTTTAAGTGGTTTTTGGACGTTAATGCTCACTCGTATCCTCGTGTAGTCTTTCCAAAGCATATCATGATTTTTGTATCAGAGTATTTGAAACTACCAATGGTGTTCCTAATCTTTCTTAGAATTCTTTCAAACCTTAGACCTCCCACCAAGTCTTGGACTTGAACCTATATATCCAACGTCGTATGTTCCACCTGTTGAGGCTTCTGATCGAGATTGAGAGGGCATTGGAGAACAGGGTTCGGCATAAAGTTCCATAGGCCATCTTTAATAATCCGATCATGTTCACGTTGGTTGAAAAAATGGAAAACAAAGACATTGTTTCCAAGTTCTCTCATCGCGATACCCTCCCCTGGTCTCCACGCCTTTCCTATTGCGTCACTTAAAGACTTATGGTTAACAAACTTACCTGTGCCAACGCGGCCTACAACACACCATGGGGGATTAACAATCTTCTCTCAAGGGTCAGTGGCATCCTCGTCACCAAGAAAATCTAATTCAACTTCTGAATCCTTATGATTCAAATCAGACATCTCCTCTACCGGTATACTACCATCATTTGAACGAGACGACAACGCCATAACAAAAACCGCAAAGAAACAAAATAGATGAAACAAAGCCAGTAAAAGAATGAAGCAATTGTAAAAGAGGATAAAGGCTTGTCACTTAAGAGAACGAAGGCTCTTATTATCATGCCCCGAACCATGGCCTGGGCGTAACACAGCACTCGATGCCTAACAGCATGTGATCGAGCGAACCACATGCTTGCAGACTCAACATGGGCATGAACTGATGCGGAATAATCGATGAACATGCATAATTTGAGTAAAGCGTGGGACCATAATTCATAATATCATAATGCGGAATAGTCTAAATAAACAAAATAATGAGCCAAAATGGCTAAACGACTCGGAATATCTGACATAACATAACTGACTAGTCTACGAAACCTCTATCATGAACATGAGTCTGCTAAACATAACTCTTTGGGACAAGACCCCCAGCATACCTTTAATGCATAACTAATAGGACATAGATAAATGACTAAACCGAAGAAGATGGGCCTCACTAAAGCCGTACGTGAATGATCTGCAGCGAGATGCGTCGTCCACCTGTAAATACTGTGCATCGTAAAATGCAGGCCGCCGGGAAATAGAAAGGGGACATCAGCACATTGAATGTACTGGTGTGTAAAGCAACTGAATGAAATAAATATGGCACATGAAATAACATAATGAGATCTGAGACTGAAACTGAAACCTGGTCATGAACATGAATACGTACACACACACACACACACACACACAAACATATATATATATAATCATGAGTAAAAACATTTCAAGTAGGGAGCGCATAAATATAACCGACAACATGAATCACCACGTGGGTAAGTGGGGTCTGGTACCTGACCCGACCAGCAGAGCTCTTATACCTTGCCAAAGGTATAAGATATAAATATAGCATTAAAGGATCCAATCAATAAAGCATGAAGGAATCGTCCTAAACATAGGCGGAGCGGTCATTATCCTATGGTGGATAGCGTAGTTTTAGGCTATTAAAGCCTTCTCGGCAATCTGTGCAACTCCTAAAAGTATGAACATAATATAGGTGGCACCTGAGCCCATGGTATTCCATAAAACATGACTTGCATTATACATGAATGTAGTTACATAATATACTTGCATGAAAACGTGTAAACATGTAGAGTGTTTCATGAAAATAAACATAGTAATTTATAACTTGCATGTAAGAACCCATGGACTGCAAAGGATGGGTTTTTCATAGATTACGGACAGATTCTCAATAACCAAAATGGAATATCAAGAACACACTAACGAACTACGCGTAGAAACATGGTACATCATGGTATATATACTTAGGGTTATCATGAACATATCTAAAAACCCTAGTTTTGGTGAACTTTTATATAATCATAGAGGAACGTGGCATGGGGAAGAACAAAGATGTTCTCACACATGGATAGAAGCCTTACATACCTTATTTGCTCCAAAGACATGAGAAAGCTTGAATCTTTGAACAGGAATTCCCAAAATCTTGAGTTTTGAACCTTGAGGTAGGTTTTCTTGAAAACCCTAGTTTAAGAACATTAAATGCATGCTTAATAATCATTAACATATGTTAGAATTCACTGGGATGATTAGAACGGACTTACCTTAGTGTTCCTGGTGATGGAGGAGAAGAACAGGCCGTTCTAGGGTTTAGGGACCTGTAAAAATAAAAATTAGACCTGAAACCAGGTATTTGTAGGTTCTAGAGCGGATTGAGTTTTACGAACTGAATTACGGTCTGTAATTAAAATTACAGTCAGTAATTCTTGGACAGTAATTTTTGATGTCTCAAAACAGAATGCCCAGCTAAGAGCCTCTTCAATTACGGTCACAAATTATGGTCCTTAAATAGAATTACGATCTATAATTCCTGACGGTAATTTTCCATGTTCAAAACCAGTGACTAAATCAATTTTTACGGACCGAGTTACGGTCCATAATTCATATTACGGCCCGTAACTTATGGACGTAATATCCTTTTTCTGAACTGCAGTAAAATTTCAACTCCAACATTCTCCATCTGATTTTCTAAGTCTAGGATCAAGGTCATAACATAAGTTAAAGGTACGAGGTGTTATAATATCTCCCCTTGGGATCATTCATTCTCGAATGATGGGTCGTGGTTAAAATTGGGACTGGACATGGCTTGAATGCATGAATGTGAAGGGAACATGACATGAAACATGGAGACTGAATTAACATGACATGGTTACAAAGAAACATGAATACTGAGACATGGAACATGAGCACTGGATACCTGACATAAGCGTGAAACATGAAACATGAAATGGACTATGGAAGGTTACCTTGAGTGTTCTCTGCTTGTTCTTCAAACAAATGAGGATATCTGGATTACATGTCTTCTTCGGATTCCCATGTAGCCTCTTCAACTTTCTCACTCCTCCATAAAACTTTAACTGAGGCAGCTTCCTTAGTTCTCAACTTGTGAACCTGACGATCAAGAATGGCTATGGGGATCTCCTTATAGGTGAGGCTATCCTTAACTGTTATAGTTTCAGCAGGAACAACCAACGACGGGTCTCCTACACACTTCCTCAATGTCACACCCTTCATCCGATAGGGTGTGATGGGCACCCGACCCTTACTTAGGGTCGACGAACCCTCATTCGTCATAGTACTCGTAGACATAATGGGCCCCTAGCCGGTCATAAATGTGTAATGAATTTTTTTTTTTTTTTGAAAAAAAAACAACATCTGATATATCTCTCTCACATCAATATAAGCGGCGTATGCAAAATGCGTAATATCATAGGTAACAATATGGCGGCTTATAGAGCCGCTCACAACGGACATCTTATATACACGACTCTGTCTGCAAAGTCTCTAACATAGTCAGATACCATAGCTCACGTGTACACTGACTCGGCAGCACTCCGAAGAAAATGGAGCTCGCCAATCTCGCTGGAACACCTTCTGCTAATGTCTTCAACTCACCTGGGTGTACCTGCGCGGCATGAACGCAGCCCCCGAAGAAGAAAGGTCAGTACGAGCAATGTACTGAGTATGTAAGGCGTGAATAGTAACATGGTAGGAAATGAACATATGAATATCAACTGTATGGGAATATAAAACATATCGTAAGATCAAAAGGTAACACGTACATAGGAATGCCTCGGGAGGCGGATACCATACATGCTTGTTTTTCCTTTTTAGAAAAATAGAGTATTTTCTTTCATAGACATGGAAAATGTTATTATGTCATATCATGTTATATCATAGCATAGCATATCCTGTCATAGCATAGCGTATCGTGTCATAGCATAGCGTATCGTGTCATAGCATAGCGTATCATGTCATAGCATAGTGTATCATGTCATAGCATAGTGTATCATGTCATAGCATAGCACCGAACAACGTCGGTTCGCCCACATAGCGCCGAAATGCGTCGGCTCACCCATATCCCGCGTCCGGGCATCCCGCGTCCGGGATGATAACGCCAAATTCCTCGACCCGGGTGCAACGAAACATAGTTCCCTTCCCCATTTTCCATGTATCCTTCCCCACCCCATGTACATATACATATTTCATATACATATGTCTCATTTTAAAGGAACGATAATTAATAGGCGGAACTATCAACGGAAAATAATATTAAAAGAAGACGTGAAATGAGATCATGAACATTATAAACGTTAGTTCATATGCTTGAAATCTTTAGAAAATAGTATCATAACCAAGGAATAAATTTTAGAACCAGGAACTAGTTTAACACTTCCATATTAGCGTTGGGATCTTAACGTAGGGCTCTTAGTCATGGAATCATTCTCATCATACTTATCATAGACATATACTCCTCTGTACATCATCGTTATTATTGTCATCATAGAAATATTCTCATTAGGGTAGTTACAACACTTATCGTTTGATAACGGAACGATAGAGAAAATCCGGGAACAGTAGGCCCACCTCTAGTCAAATGAGGTGGCGTACGTAATTTACACATGTTACGTTCTAAGATGTCATTTGAGAGAGTTTTGAAGTAGTCGGGTCCTATTTATGCGAGTTGTAGATATTTAGAAAGTTTTCCAACATTTTATGCAACATATTAATTCAATTCTATTGAATGAAAAGGGTTATTTTCAATCTTGGATTTCTAGGGAAGGAATTGTCCCCGAGGCCCGTGTCCAAACCTATTATGCCTAGGACATGCCAAGAAAGAAAGAGGGAAGCCTTACATACCTTTTTCGCTCCTTGTGCTACTCCAAATTCAAGTTGCAAATCCGCCAAAATCTACAATTTGGTCATGTTTACCAAACATTGATTAGGGCATCTAGAAGTGGAAATTTAAAGTAATCATTTGTCCGCCGAAATTTCGGCAAGACTTCCCCTATAATTACATCATCTCCAAACTCAATCTTGGCCAATCTTAATCAACAACAATCCGGGAATTCAACCCGGCCAAACTACCAATCATAATAACAACCATACTAACAATTTCCATATTCAATTCAAGATACTTTCTACTACTTCAATCAACATACTACTTTCTTCAAGACTCTCCGATTTCCAATAAAAACAATAATGCGTTTCTTTCTTTCAAATTCTCATGCTACGTCAACAATTCCATACATTACCACATTAGCTTCATAAATACAAGAAGACATCCTAGAATTATATTAACTTTCAAAACAGCCCACACGGTTTCAATCTTCAACTTGGATCATTAAACTTCATTTTACACCATAAAAATCCATAACAACGACAACCAAATTACTAGGTAACATTAGCTCATTTCTAGCATACCAAACAGCCCTAGTCACGGCCAAACACCAACATACACAATCTCATGAATTTTATTCATTTTCTACACATTACAACTACACACAAACATGTTAAATTCATTAACTCACCACCCTTACACAACACCACACATGCACACGGCCTTAAAACATACCCACACGGCCACAACTTCAACTTCCATACTTCCATAATTTTCATTCATTTCCATGCTCCACAACACATACAAATCATCTAAAACATATGAAAAATAAGATTAAACCATACCTCTTTCAATTGACTCTTCAAGTTGGCTAGAGTTTGTTTTGAACTAATCCTTTCCTACTACTCCAACAACCCCTCCATGTTGTTAAGCATCTTCTAAGGAGTTGAAAGACTTGAAACAAATATTTTTTTCTTCAATTTTCTCTTGGTTGGTTCGGTTGTAGGAGCAAACCGTATGGCTCTCCTCTTTTTTCTTTCTCAAGATTTCTTGAAGCTTCTTGTTTTGGAAGATGAAAAATATGGCTCCTTATCATCTTAATATACACACATAATATACATCCACGTGGCCATGGCCCACACCTTAGGTGGCCGGCCACATGGCAATTTTTGTAAGTCATGAAATGCCAACTTTTAAAAACTCATTTTTGACCCCAAATTTTTCATAAGTTGTCTAGCCTTCCATAATCCAATATTAATCCCAAACTCCATAGTATCTCATGCCAATGAAATCATAACAATTCGTGCTTTGAAATAAACTGTGGTTAAAATCTTTACTTCATATCCCGGAATCCTCTTGTCCTTAACTTCCCGCAACTAGTCCGGAATGTCCCGACGTACAAAAGTGCGGGATATAACATCCTTCCCCCCTTTTAGAACATTCGTCCTCGAATGTTCAACTAGTCGTACGAGGTCTCATAAGTGCCTCGGGGGAACTCCCTTTTTTTTATAACTATTACTGTCCTTCATACTATCTCTTAGGCTAGCCAATACCATTCTCTTGTCATGCTCTTTCTCTTCATACACCTCCATTTTTCTAGTATCCTGTCATTCGAGGTTTTTGCAAAACTTCTGACACTGCCTCAATCACCATCCTGACTCTTATACACTTATTGCTAGTTTTCTGATCTCACTACTTACTTCGGTAAGAGGGGGGCCTCCTCGGGTAGCCTCGTTACCCATACCGACCACATCATCGTACCAATTGTGCTTGTCCCACTCTTGCATTTTTCTCACCCGCTTCCCCCCTTTAGGGGTGTTCCTATACCATTACCCATTCATGCCTATCCCTCTTTCTTTTCTTTTTTTTTTTGCACACAAGAAATCTTATGCCACCTCTGCGTCGTTCAGGACACACTACTCTTACATAGTCCTTTTCTCATTTCCAAAACGTGTTCTATTCGTTCACATTTTATCCGTATCATCCCAGTCATTTCCTGGCATTCATTCTGCCTTGTTCCTCGTCTTTCTATAACTTGGCCTTTCACTGTCCTGTCACTTATAGCACTCGTGTTCCCCGTTACACACGTCTTAACCTGTTACTACATTGTTGTCTCGCTTCCTTTTTATTCCTTTCTTTCCGCTAATTCCTTTCCTTCGCCGACCTGATTCACACTGTCCTACGTGCCCTTTTTAGGTTTCTGGCCACTCCACATACTCTAACCTCTCTTAGACTACTCCGATTTCTTATTCGCTCCTTACGTTTGAATTGGTAGGATTTTCAGAAAACTTCCCAGGGGGTCACCCATCCTGAAATTTCTCACTTCAGCACGCTTAACTTTGAGACTTTAATGAAATCGGGTGCGCTAGTGCCGGTATAATCGCGTCCGTCTCACCGCACAACCTTCATTACATATCCTAGAGTACGTCGGAGCCTTACGCATTTCAAAACGTCCCCACAGCACATTTTACCAGCTATCTGATCGATACATTCCTATTCGTCACAATTCTTTTTTCTCATACGCTTATCTTAATCAGATCACTTTATCCAAACCTGCCAGTCCTTATTAAATCGTCGCCTAGTGGCACAAGTTTTTTTTTTTTTTTTTCCAAATTTCCTTACCACCGTATTTCCACCGACGTCTTATTGACCATTTCACTACTTCTTCCATAGTTAACTTAGTCCTAGAGGGCAGCAGTACTTTACAGCTCAGTCAACTTTCATCACTACTATTATCCCGGCGTTCGCAATATATTCTCCAACTTGTATCTCATTCTCATATTATTTCTAGAAAATTTCGGCAGTTTCCTCTATTTCTTACTATTCCAAACCTCCGCACGCAGAAATACCACGTGCCTCACAGGCCATCATCATATATACACATCATATCATATTTCATATCATATCGTATCATCGCCACGCAGGGCTCTCAATATTCACAAAGGTTCGAAAATATTAAATTTACCTCATATGCTCGGCACGACTACATATATCACCTTATCTTGCTTACCTTCCTTTTTAGTCTTCAACTTTGCTTCTCAATCGTATACCAATACCTCACTTGACATATACCTTTTGTATCTTTACTTACCTGTATGCTTTGTAACCTTCCATACCGCTGATCGCTTCCGCCCGTCAATGTTATTCTTCTCGCCGAAATCAAAGATTAGTACAAAGGGTCTCATTTCCTATAACTTGGCTCTACAAAGACGATCTAAGATGCCAAAGGAGAGTAACCATCCTAGATGCTCCGTAGCCTCTCGTTTATAAGTGTGGCGCGCTTCACACCATAAACAGACTCACCGGACACGACGAGCGTACAACCCTCGGGACCGACCGTTCGATACCACTTTGTCACACCCTTCATCCGATAGGGTGTGATGGGCACCCGACCCTTACTTAGGGCCGAGTGAACCCTCTGACTGTCATAGTACTCGTAGACATAATGGGCCCCTAGCCGGTCATAAATGTGTAATGAATTTTTTTTTTTTTTGAAAAAAAAAACAACATACAGTATATCTCTCACATCAATATAACTGGCGACTGTACAAAATCTGTAATATCATAGGTAACAGTATGGCGGCTTATAGAGCCGCTCACAACGGACATCTTATATACACGACTGTTCGCAAAGTCTCTAACATAGTCGTATACCATAGCTCACGTGTACACCGACTCGGAAGACTCGAAGAAAATGGAGCTCGCCAATCTCGCCGGAACACCTTCGCTAATGTCTTCAACTCACCTGGGTGTACACACGCGGCATGAACGCAAATTTCGAAGACAGGGGTCGGTACGAGCAATGTACTGAGTATGTAAGGCGTGAATAGTAATATGGTAGGAAATGAACATATGAATATCAACTGTATGGGAATATAAAACATATCGTAAGATCAAAAGGTAACCTGTACATAGGAATGCCTCTGGAGGCGGATACCATACATGCTTGTTTTTCCTTTTTAGAAAAATAGAGTATTTTCTTTCATAGACATGGAAAATGTTATTATGTCATATCATGTTATATCATAGCATAGCATATCCTGTCATAGCATAGCGTATCGTGTCATAGCATAGCGTATCGTGTCATAGCATAGCGTATCGTGTCATAGCATAGCGTATCATGTCATAGCATAGGGTATCATGTCATAGCATAGTGTATCATGTCATAGCATAGCACCGAACAACGTCGGTTCGCCCACATAGCGCCGAAATGCGTCGTCTCGCCCATATATCCCGCGTCCGGGCATCCCGCGTCCGGGATGATAACGCCACCGGCCTGTGTGGCAACGAAACATAGTTCCCTTCCCATTTTCCATGTATCCCTTCCCCCACCCCATGTACATATACATATTTCATATACATATGTCTCATTTAAAGGAACGATAATTAATAGGCGGAACTATCAACGGAAAATAATATTAAAAGAAGACGTGAAATGAGATCATGAACATTATAAACGTTAGTTCATATGCTTGAAATCTTTAGAAAATAGTATCATAACCAAGGAATAAATTTAAAAACCAGGAACTAGTTTAACACTTCCATATTAGCGTTGGGATCTTAACGTAGGGCTCTTAGTCATGGAATCATTCTCATCATACTTATCATAGACATATACTCCTCTGTACATCATCGTTATTATTGTCATCATAGAAATATTCTCATTAGGGTAGTTACAACACTTATCGTTTGATAACGGAACGATAGAGAAAATCCGGGAACAGTGGGCCCACCTCTAGTCAAATGAGGTGGCGTACGTAATTTACACATGTTACGTTCTAAGATGTCATTTGAGAGAGTTTTGAAGTAGTCGGGTCCTATTTATGCGAGTTGTAGATATTTAGAAAGTTTTCCAACATTTTATGCAACATATTAATTCAATTCTATTGAATGGAAAAGGGTTATTTTCAATCTTGGATTTCTGGGAAGGAATTGTCCCCGAGGCCCGTGTCCAAACCTATTATGCCTAGGACATGCCAAAGAAAGAGGGAAGCCTTACATACCTTTTTTCGCTCCTTGTGCTACTCCAAATTCAAGTTGCAAATCCGCCAAAATCTACAATTTGGTCATGTTTACCAAACATTGATTAGGGCATCTAGAAGTGGAAATTTAAAGTAATCATTTGTCCGCCGAAATTCGGGCAAAGACTTCCCCTATAATTACATCATCTCCAAAACTCAATCTTGGCCAATCTTAATCAACAACAATCCGGGAATTCAACCCGGCCAAACTACCAATCATAATAACAACCATACTAACAATTTCCATATTCAATTCAAGATACTTTCTACTACTTCAATCAACATACTACTTTCTTCAAGACTCTCCGATTTCCAATAAAAACAATAATGTGTTTCTTTCTTTCAAATTCTCATGCTACGTCAACAATTCCATACATTACCACATTAGCTTCATAAATACAAGAAGACATCCTAGAATTATATTAACTTTCAAAACAGCCCACACGGTTTCAATCTTCAACTTGGATCATTAAACTTCATTTTACACCATAAAAATCCATAACAACGACAACCAAATTACTAGGTAACATTAGCTCATTTCTAGCATACCAAACAGCCCTAGTCACGGCCAAACACCAACATACACAATCTCATGAATTTTATTCATTTTCTACACATTACAACTACACACAAACATGTTAAATTCATTAACTCACCACCCTTACACAACACCACACATGCACACGGCCCAAACATACCCACACGGCCACAACTTCAACTTCCATACTTCCATAATTTTCATTCATTTCCATGCTCCACAACACATACAAATCATCTAAAACATATGAAAAATAAGATTAAACCATACCTCTTTCAATTGACTCTTCAAGTTGGCTAGAGTTTGTTTTGAACTAATCCTTTCCTACTACTCCAACAACCCCTCCATGTTGTTAAGCATCTTCTAAGGAGTTGAAAGACTTGAAACAAATATTTTTTCTTCAATTTTTCTCTTGGTTGGTTCGGCTAGAGGGAGCAGCCGTATGGCTCTCCTCTTTTTTCTTTCTCAAGATTTCTTGAAGCTTCTTGTTTTGGAAGATGAAAAATATGGCTCCTTATCATCTTAATATACACACATAATATACATCCATGTGGCCATGGCCCACACCTTAGGTGGCCGGCCACATGGCAATTTTTGTGTCATGAAATGCCAACTTTTAAAAACTCATTTTTGACCCCAAATTTTTCATAAGTTGTCTAGCCTTCCATAATCCAATATTAATCCCAAACTCCATAGTATCTCATGCCAATGAAATCATAACAATTCGTGGATTGAAATAAACTGTGGTTAAAATCTTTACTTCATATCCCGGAATCCTCTTGTCCTTAACTTCCCGCAACTAGTCCGGAATGTCCCGACGTACAAAAGTGCGGGATATAACACTCAACATGGATACATGAAACACTGGATGAATAGCGGCCAACTCTTGGGGCAACTCAAACTCATAAGCTACTTGACCGACCTTTCGCAGAATTCTGTAAGGTCCAATATATCTAGGACTGAGTTTTCCTTTCTAACCAATTCTCATAACACCCTTCATGGGTGAAACTTTAAAGAACACCCAATCATCAAATAGAAACTCTAAGTCCCTTCGCTTCACATCTATGTAAGACTTCTGGTGACTCTGAGCCATTTTCAAACGCTCTTGAATCAACTTGACTTTCTCCATAGCCTGATAAACCAAATCTGGTCCTAACAACTCTGCTTCACCAACTTCGAACCAACCAATCGGTGATCTACACCTTCGCCCATACAGAGCTTCAAACAGTGCCATCTTGATACTAGCATGATAACTGTTATTATAAGCAAATTCAATGAGAGGCAAGTGGTTATCCCAGTTTCCTTTGAAATCTAGGACACATGCTCTCAACATGTCCTCAAGAGTCTGAATAGTACCCTCTGCCTGACCATCTATCGGCAGATGAAAAGCTGTGCTGAGGTTTACCTTGGTACCCAATCCCTTATGAAAGGATTTCCAAAATTGGGCCATGAACTAGGCACCACGATCTGAAATAATAAACATAGGAGCCCCATGCAATCTGACAATTTCATTAACATACATCTTGGCATAATCTTCTGCTGAATCTGCGATCTTGACTGACAAAAAGTGTGCCGACTTAGTAAGTCTGTCAACGATCACCCAAATATAGTCATGCCTCCTGGCTGAACGAGGTAGACCTGATACAAAGTCCATATTGATCATTTCCCATTTCCAGATAGGAATACCAATATTCTGAGCCAACCCACTAGGCCTCTGGTGTTCAGCTTTCACCTGCTGACAATTCGAGTACCTGGCCACAAAATTTGCTACATTCTTTTTCATATAATTCTACCAATAAATCTCTTTAAGATCATGATACATCTTAGTGGAACCTGGGTGAATGGAATATCTGGAGTTGTGAGCCTCTGACATGATTCTCTCTCTGAGCCAATCTACATCTAGAACACATAATCTGCCTCGGTACCTCAAAGTACCATTACCTCCCCTCTGTTAAAAAGTTATTATTTTATGCTTGTGAATCCCCTCTTTCAGCTGTAACAAGTAGGGATCGTTATACTGCTTTTCTTTAACATCACCGACTAAGGAGGAATGAGATATATTCTAAACAACAACACCGCCATCCTTGGAGTCCAAAAGTCAAACTCCAAGACTGGCCAAACCATGAACTTCCTTGGTCATAATCCTCTTATCTACATCAACATGAGCTAAACTTCCCATGGAATGCCGACTGAGAGCATCGGCTACTACATTCACCTTCCCTGGATGATAGAGAATATCCACGTCATAGTCCTTAAGCAATTCGAGCCATCTTCTCTACCTAAGATTGCTTTTCTCTGCTTGAAGATATATTGCAGGCTTTTACGATCAGTGAAAATACCTACATGCACTCCATATACCTACATGCACTCCATATAAATAATTACATCTGGCCATGGTGTATACGCTGCCCGCCTTAGCGGTGACTGCCCGGCCATATAGGCGCGGTGTAATATCATCATATGCTCATCATACTATGCTTATCATAACTTATCATAATGCATGCATAGAGACTCATAGGTAACCATACTCTATCGGGGTGACATAAGGTCGTGGACCCCCGATTTCATTATGGGACATTCATAAGCATTCTGCCTCACTTTGAAGGAACAAGCATAAGGTGAGTGCATATAATAATCAACATCATATCATAAAATATAGCATCTCTAGACTTAAGCTTGTCATTATCATTATCATATTCGTAGCATATCTCTTATCTCGTATGGCTATTCATGAACAAGGACTTATAGTTTTCATGAAGATGGAACATTCACAAGAAAAGAGGAATTTCATACCATAGGACTCATGCCTTAGAAAGAAAGGGGCTAGCCTCACATACCTTTGTCGTTTAACTATTTTATTGCTTGCTCGTCCTCCTCTAATGCACTCGTTTATACCTTCAATGGAATTCGTATCGACATTAGCTAAACAATCATGAGAGCGTATTTACTAAAGCTAGGTAAAATTGGGCAGCATTTCCTTTGTTTATACTTCCTTCCTCTACATTCCATATCAACTCCCAACATTCATGACAACCATCGAAATACCACAACAATAAGCATAATCCATTCGCATTATCCATGTTTAGAAATTTCACTCCAAATGCTCCATATTCATGACCAAAGTTCACTATCGTTTCTTTCACATACAATACTTATTCCATATTCTAAATGTCATTTATACATATTTATAATCTCAACATATCCATTTTCATGATTCAATCCAACTACTACTCAACATTGATACTATTCACCCATTTATGACCCATTTTCTATACTCTTCTACAATCCAAGTGTTTCAACTTAACAATAATTCAAATAACATGGAAATATCATGAAACTCACCTTAGATGATGAAGAAACAAGCCTTGAATGGTAATACACCTTTTTCACCAAAACCCTATTTCACCTTTCTTGAGATTTCTTGAGTTGGATGACTTTAATGAGGTTTCCTTCACTTGATTCACTTCAATTCTTGTTATTGATCTTTGATTTCCTTGGTTTTCTTGTGGATGAAATATGTGGAAGGTTCTAGAGGTCTTGAGAGATGGAAGAGGTTGGTGGAAATGAAATAAATGAAGTGGGATTACATTTAAAGACTTGAAACAATTTTAGTCGTCGGGGGTTCCACGGGCTGTTCCACGGTCCGTGGAACCTTGTGTTGGCCGTGGAACTGGTCGTGGTTCATGACCAGCCATCCATCTTCTCTGCTGGCTGTTCCACGGACTCATCCACGGTCTGTGGATCATGATGCTGTCCGTGGAACATGGTCGTGAAACTCACAGTTCCACCGAAGTGGTTCCCGTCGTTTCGTTTGATCTCCAATCCTTATGGAACCTTCTTAACACTTGTTTATCACTTCATTAGTAATCTAAGGGACGTTATAACTCTTCTCCAAAACATCCTTAAGGCATCATTAACTCAATACTCATAATTTTGCCCGACACACTAACTTATAACTCGCTTTCCTTAACAACTTTCTTTCCTTAACTCGAATGTCTTTGGAAATCTTAATTAGAATCATCAAATACTATTTATTACTTGTCCAAACCTCGTATACTTAAGGCCCCTCGTTAGTCTATTCACTGTACGCTAAGGGAAAATTTTCAAGGTGTAACATTCTCCCCCCCTTTTGGAACATTCGTCCTCGAATGTTAAGTCATCGGGATTCTAGAAAAATTTTGCCAGAGTTTCCCTTGTATTATCGCACTACCATCCTATCACAACAACCCATAATATCATTGCCTCACAGGGCTATAACACAATATCAATATAAATTGGCCACACACGGCCCCTATGCATAAAAGAAAAATGTACATACCTTATAATCTCGATGTTTCATTATATATTTCTTCCGGAGACTGAAATAGATGCGGATATGTGGATTTCATCTTCTCTTCCTCTTCCCAAGTGATTTCATCTCGGTTGTTATTTCGCCATAGGACCTTAACTGAAGCTACTTCCTTGTTCCGAAGTTTCTATACTTGCCGGTCTAGTATGGCAATAGGTACTTCTTCATAGGTTAGCTTTTCTGTGACCTGAACATCATTGACTGGCACAATCTTTGTGGGATCTCCAACACATTTGCGGAGCATAGAAACATGGAATCTTTTGGGTGAACTAATTCAAGCTGCTGAAGGCAAGTCTAATTCGTCGCCACTTGACCCACTTTGCGAGATGATTTTGTAAGGTCCAATATATCGAGGACTCAACTTCCCCTTTCTTACCAAATCTCATCACCTTTCATTGGTGATACTTTTAAGACACCTTGATCATCGACTTGAAATTCTAGGTCTCGCGCGGCGGTTGTCTGCATAAGACTTTTAGCGACTTTGGGCCGTCAACAATCGGTCTCGGATCATTTTGACCTTCTCTACAGCTTGTTGAATCAATTCGGGGTCTATTAACTGTACTTCTCATATTTCAAACCATCCAATTGGAGATCTGCACCTCCTTCCATATAATGCTTCATACGGAGCCATTTGGATACTGGAATGGTAGCTATTGTTGTAGGAAAATTCGATTAGGGGTAAGTGGTCATCCCAACTACCACCAAAATCTAAAACACATGCCCTTAGCATATCCTCCAAAGTCTGAATAGTACGTTCGGCTTGTCCATCAGTTTGCGGATGAAATGTTGTACTAAGCCTTACTTGAGTACCTAGACCTTCTTGGAAAGATTTCAGCACCAAGTATGTGTGTGCTCTCTGTCCCAGGAATACCATGAAGTCTCACAATCTCCTTGATGTACAACCTCGCATAATCTTCTCGAGTAAGTGGTTATTTGGAAGAAAGTGAGGGCGCCTTTGTCAACCTATCCACGATCACCCATATGAATCATGCTTGCCTCGGGAACGGGGTAGTCCTACAATAAAATCCATGTTGATCACTTTCCATTTCCAGGTGGGAATTTCCATTGCTTGCAATAATCCTCCTGGCTTTTGATGTTATATCTTTACTTGCTGGCAGTTTGGACATTGTGCTACAAATTCTGCTATGTCTCTTTTCATGCCATCCCACCAATATATCAATTTGAGATCATGGTACATCTTTGTTGCTCCTGGATGAATAGAATACCGGGAGTAATGAGCTTCTTCTAAGATTCGGTGGCGTAATTCTGCAACGTTTGGAACACATAGCCTACCTCGGTATCTGAGAATTCCGTCTATAGAAGTTTCAAATGGGGACTTCTCTTTTGCATAACATGTATCTCTATAACGGCTCAATTGAGAATCTTCATGTGCATTTCACTTTGCTTCCCATGTTCAAGGACGCGCAGGATTATTAACACTAACTCCGGCACATCACTGAATCGATTAAACGTACTCCAAGATTAGCTAGTTGAAGGAGTTCATGAATCATTTCTTTCTGCTCCGAAGGAACTTCACATAAACTACCCATTGATCGGCGGCTAAGCGCATCCGCTACTACATTTGCCTTTCCGGGGTGGTATAAAATATTCATATCGTAATCTTTCAATAATTCTAACCACCACCGCTGTCGCCGATTCAACTCCTTCTGTTTGAAAATATATTGGAGACTCTTGTGATCCGTATGGATATCAACATGCACACCATACAAGTAGTATCTCCACATTTTCAATGCATGAATAACTGCAGCCAATTCGAGATCATGGATTGGGTAGTTCTTTTCATGTTTCTGCAGCTATCTCGAGGCATAAGCAATGACTTTACCGTGCTGCATCAATACACATCCTAGCCCAATACCGGAAGCATCGCAATATACAACATAGCCGTCTGGCCCTTCTGGGAGTGTTAAGACTAGAGCTGATGTCAACTTGTCTTTCAACTCTTGGAAGCTACGCTCACAAGAATCATTCCACTGAAATTTTGCTGACTTCTGGGTTAGTTTTGTCAATGGGGCTGAGTAGCACCTGAAGTAGATAATCCCCCTCGGCCTCTACCTCGGCTTTCTTGGAGATACGGAGAGTCTACCACATGGGACGTGCGAAGGAGACGGACTCTGCGATCACAGTGAGGCTGAACCCCACCTCTACCGCTCATCGGCCAGCAATCTCTCATCATGTGCCCCTGCGACCACAAGTATAGCAAGCGTGCGAACCACGGCGGCCTTTATGCGGAATGTAATGTCCGCACTGGCTGCATCGCGGTGCGGAGGTCTCCTCCCGACAATAATCTCCCCAAGGCGAGAACACGGGGCCTCGAACCTACGGCCGCGTCACCGAACGGAAAGAGCAATCAATCTTCATGTAAATCGGGGAGGTGCACTCATCAGCAACGTGGCACGAGTGCCTAGAATATATGCACCTTTGTCCCCCTCTATACTCATTACCTGTGCCCATAGATCTGGCCTTCTTGCTTTGCCCTCTATCACTATCACGATCACCCCTTTGCGGAGGTTGTTGTCCTTCAAGATTTTGGGCATGGGCTTGAATGCGGGAAATGTCCATTCCATCTTGCAACGAAGCCGTTAAGCAATCTTTAAACAAATGTGGCCCTAAGCCACTCACAAATCTGTGCACCCGATCTCCCATATCGGCCACCATAGTCGGAGCATACCTAGCCAAAGAATTAAATTGAAGGCTATACTCCCGAGCACTCATACTCCCTTGCTTCAAATTTAGAAATCTATCCGCCCTAGCTCGGCGGACCTCGGGTGGCAAGTAATGGCGAATGAAAGCGTCTACAAATTCTTGCCAAACGGGCGGAGGCGCATCCTCTTTTCTTGACGCTATCCAATTATTGTACCATAGGACCGCCACATCTCGGAGTCTATATGATGCCAATTCCATGGCCTCCGGGAAACATGAATAATCCCCAAATTTTTCCTTTCATCA
>NW_026716250.1:0-17600 GCF_029784015.1 Lycium ferocissimum
CCCAGTATGACTACTTGTTATCTGTTGAGTCAGGAATGAGGATTTTTGTGCATGTGACTACGATACGTGACTATGATTTACGAGTTCGGTTTGATATGTTCCGAGTGATATTCGGAAGAAATCGGTTGAATCTTGTTTCGGCTTATAAATAACAATCCGTTTTGATTACTACAATTGAGTCTTTGTGAATGTTTGGCATTGCATATGATTTCCTACGATTACGCTACTGCGTGCATTGTTATTACCTCTTACCGAGTCCGGTAGGTATATTAGCTTGCGCGCTTATTCAAGTATGATGTGATTGAAGTATGATGTGATTGAAGTATGATGTGTTTTCGAAGTATGATGTGATATGATATATGATGTGATACGGAGTATGATGTGTTCGGAGGTATACAATATTCTGAAGTATGATGTGTTGTGGCGCCCAGATGGAGTGGCTTCCACGTTCTGTCCGCTGGGTCCCATTACGGACCATATGTGATATGATATGATATGTGATGATCTGATGATACGATATGATATGTGATAATATGACGATATGATTTGATTTACGAGTCCTCTAAGAGGGGTAGTGCTAATATATTATATTTGTTATATTATATATGGATCGACGTACGTTCCTAACATTATTATATTATATATGGATCGGGGTACGTTCCTCGGTTATTATATTATATATGGACGGGTACGTCGTTCCTCGGCATTATCGTATTATTTATGGATCGGGCCGTACGTTCCTCGGCATTACAGTGAGTGTCGGCTCATGATGTGTTTGATTTTCCGTATGTATGAGACATTAATGTTTTTCAAAAGAAAGCGAAAGCATTTGGCATTACGATTATCCTATTTGTCTTGAACCCTTATGTATGATTTGTATGTCGGATGTAAGTACTTTGGTATTCGGGTTATTATGCTCACGTTCTGTACACCTTACTTCGGTTATGACTTCATTTTCTGTACTTCTGCTTTGCATACTCAGTACATATTCACGTCTTGACCCCACTTTCTTGGGGGCTTCGTTTAAGTACCACGCGGTACCCATAGATGAGTAGGTGATGTTGAGGAAGATGTTCCATTTGGATTGGCGACTCCGTTTCTCCGGTCTTTTGAGTACGAGTGCTTTGTATGGTACTGAGATGATGGTAGAGATTTGCGAGAACGATTGTCGTGTGTATGATATGTCGGTCTTGTAAGCGGCTATGTAAGCGGATGTATTATTATGCATTATGCTACGAACTTCATATGTTTACAGATTTCATACGATGCTAGTTTTATTTGATTTGACAAAGATGAAAGGCATGTTTGTTTTCGAAAATAATTTCATTACGTACTTGTGTCACGTTTTGCGGGCCCAGTATGGTTATGAGTATTACGAAGTCGGCGGGTTCGCTCGGCCTTAAGTAAAGGGCCAGGTCCCGTCACGCCTGTCGAAAATTCGGGTGTGACAAATTGGTATCAGAGCAGTTCGTCCTAGGGGTTGTCTGCAAAGTCGTGTCAAGTAGAGTCTTGATTATGGTGTGTTGCGCGCCACATTTATAAACGAGGCTACCGAGCATTTTAGGTTGGTTACTCTTCTTTCATATACGAGATCGTGCCATAGAGCCAAGTCATAGGGAATGAGATTTCTCTTCTTGTCCTTTGGTTTCGAGCGGAAAGAATGGCATCGGAGAAGGAAGTGACTAGCGATATTGGAAGTTACAAAGTACGCGAGGTAAGCAAAGGTATGAAAGGTATATGTTGGGTAAAAGTCTTGAAGTATGATCGAAATGTAAAAGTGAAGATTAAAGGGGAAAGTGAACAAGAAAGTGTAACGGGTGCGATTTAAGTTGGGCATACAAGGTATGTTCATTATTTTTCATCTTGTTGTTAATGTTGGGAGCCATTTGTTTGTGATATGATATGACATGTATATATGTATGTTAGCCAACGAGGCATTGTTGATATTTTACGCGTGCGATTTTGAGATAGTAAGAAATATGAAACTGTAGAAATTTTTTCAATGATAAAAAGAGAATGAGATATGGGTTTGTAATACGACTTGAAGGTCGTGCCAATAGTAATAGTAAGATTAAGACAAGAGTACGGAGGGAAGAAATTGTGATGTATATGAATGTATTGATAAGACAGCTTGTGAGACATTAAGGATAAATTTGATCAGAAAGGGTAAAAGGTTAAGAAGTGTTACACTATGAGATCGAATACGAACGGGACAATGTGAATATAATGAAGATTTTTGTGAAAATAAGTAAAGCCCAGTGAGAAAGTGGCCAAAGCTATGATGTGATTTATGTGGTTAGAATATAAAGGCAAGTGTGAAACGAAAAAATAAGTTATGGAACGAATAAGGAAGGGTTTGAGTTAAAGATTAAGAGACGACACGAGATAATGTGCCTAGAATGTTACAAGTTGAGTAAAGGGAATTACAAGAGAGGAAAGGTTTAACAGAGTATGTATTGGACCTTATTATGTTGTTCGTAAAGTAAGAAGGTTACGTACTAAAGACATGGCTTATGTTAGGTACGTAGCGAGTAATAACGGGGAGAAATGATTTGAGAAGTTGAAGAAGAGATGAAAAAAAATATGATTGGTACGTGAGTGCATGCTATGGTAATAAAGGAAACCCCGAGATCCTCGCAAGACCCATGCGATTAGTAGAACATTCAGGAAGAATATTTAAAGGGGGAAGGATGTTATATCCCGTATTTTGGTACATTGGGATAATCCGAGTTAGTTATGATAAGTCAAGGACAAGGTTGTAATTTCTTAGATTTTGTTAAAAGTGCATACGTTGCATATTCATCTTTTCATTGGCATGGGTGTTAAGGGTAAAATTGGAATAAGGAAAATTTGGGGTCAAAAGTGAATTATGAAAAGTTAGGCATTTCATGAAAATTAAGGGCTAGAGGTGAAATTTTAGAAACTAATTATTTCATGAAAATGGCCATATGTGGCCATGTGTGGGGTGTGGGCCATGGTCCACTTGGATGCAATTTATATGTGATAAAAGATGACTAACTAAGTCATCTTCATCATTTATCATCTCCTAGAAATTTCAAGAACCTTGGAGAAGAAAAAAAGGGGGAGGTTCGGCCAAGAGAAAAAAAAAATGAAGACCAAAAATCTTGGGCAAAAAAATATATTTTCTTCTAGCTTTTCCACTCATTGGAAGGTTCTTATCAACATGGAGTAGTTGTTGGATCAAGTAAAGCCTTTATTCTTGCAAGCACAACCCCTAGCCAAGTTGTGAAGATAAGAGGAAAAGGTAAGGTTTAATCTTGTTTTTATATGTTATGGATGATTTGTGCATGTTGTGGAGTGTGGAAATGAATGAAAATATGGATGTTGAAGTGTGGCCCAGTGTGTGTGTGTGTTTGACGTGTGCATGTGGTGGTGTGTTGGAAGGATGAATTAATTGTATTTAGCATGTTTGGGTGTTGTTATAGTGTGTAAAAATGGATGAAAATCATGAAATTTATGTGTGTGATGTTGTGGCCGTATAGGGGCTGTTTTGCTTTGTGGTGTTGGCATCCTTAATATGGTCAAGCTATGATCCGTATGTCTTTGATATAATTGGATTTGAAATGCTGTGTAAACGGTTTGTTCCGTAAGGATCTTATGTCTAAAAATGTCCGTAACTTTCATGGACAGAACCGGATTGCTTTGATAAGCTCGTAAACGATTCTTAATTGTTTCTTGATATTCGTATTCTTAATGTAGTCAAATTATGGTCCTTATGTCTTTTGTATGACTAAATTTTAAAAGTTGCATAAAAGTTTTGTTTTCAAAGAGTTTTTGTTCCTAACGATTCCGAAACTACGAACGCAAGTAACTTTCAAGAATGGGCTCGGATCGCTTTGATATCTTCGCAAATGATTTCATGACGAGTAATGACCTTAATTTTCATAGGCGGGCTTTGGATTGGGTTGACGCTCGTCGTGGGTCCGCGACTTTCTATGCTTGGTTCTAACGACTATTTTTGAAAAGAATTTAATATGACTATCTTCCAGGCCCCGGTATGACTACTTATTTATTTGTTGAGTACGGAATGAGGATTTTTGTGCATGTGACTCGATACGTGACTATGGTTTCGAAGTTCGGTTTGATATGTTCCGGTGATATTCGGAAGAAAATCGGTTGACTCTTTGTTTCGGCTTATAAATAACAATCCGTTTTGATTACTCTATTGAGTCTTTGTGAATGTTTGGCATTGCATATGATTTCCTATGATTCTACTCGTGCGTTATTTATTACCTCTTTCCTAGGAGTCCGGGCCGGTATGTTATCGTGCGCGCTATTCCAGTATGATGTGATTCCGAAGTATGATGTGTTTCGAAGTATGATGTGATATGATATATGATGTGATACGGAGTATGATGTGTTCGGAGGTATACAATATTAGAAGTATGATGTGTTGTGGCGCCCGGATGGAGTGGCGACCACGTTAATCATCGGGTCCATTACGGACCGTATGTGATATGATATGATATGTGATGATACGATGATACGATATGATATGTGATAATATGACAATATGATTTGATTTACCGAGTTCCTCGCTAGAGGGGAGGTACGGTATGTTTATATTGTTATATATATATGGATCGGGCCGTACGTTCCCTCGGCATTATTATATTATATATGGATCGGCCGTATGTTCCTCGGCATTATTATATTATATATGGATCGGGCCGTACGTTCCTCGGCATTATCGTATTATTTATGGATCGGGCCGTACGTTCCTCGGCATTCGGTTAATGTCGGCTCGTATGATGTGTTTGATTTTCATTATGTATGAGACGATAATGTTTTCAAAAGAAAGCGTAGCATTTTGGCATTCTCATTATCCTATTTGTCTTGAACCTTATGTATGATTTGTATATCGGATGTAAGTACTTTGGTATTCGGGTTATTATGCTCGTAATTACATACACCTTACTTCGGTTATGACTTCGTTTTACGTACATCTGCTTTGCATACTAAGTACGTATTAGTCGACCCCCCTTTCTTCGGGGGTTGTGTTTCATACCAACGCGGTACCCGTAGATGAGTAGGTGATGTTAGCGGAAGATGTTCATTTGGATTGCTGCAGCTCCGTTTTCCTCACGGTCTTCTTGCGGTACGAGTGCTTTGTATGGTACACGAGATGTTGGTAGAGACTTTGCGAGACGATTAATCGTGTGTATGATATGTCGGTCTTGTAAGCGGCTATGTAAGCCCGATGTATTATTATGCATTATGCTACGAACTTCATATGTTTACTGATTTCATACGATGCTAGTTTTATTTGATTTGACAAAGATGAAAGGCATGTTTGTTTTCGAAAAAAATTTCATTACGTTTGGTGTCACGTTTTGCGGGCCCGGTATGGTTATGAAATATTACGAGAGTCGACGGAGGTTCGCTCGGCCTTAAGTAAGGGCAGTGCCCATCCTACAATCGGAAATTAGGGTGTGACAATATATATATATATATATGGACGTATCGTTCTTTGATTATTCATGTTATTTACTACTCATATTTGCTGCTTTATGCGTATATGTCAATGTGCTTCCTTTTTAATTATGTGAGAAGAAAAGTAATCTTACTTAAGGATTATCCCATCATTGAGGTGTCCACACCACTCTTCCAATTCATGATTACAATGCATGTTGTCCCAACCACGTGTCCAACCAGATTTCCATATACAATTACTCATATGTACCTTATTTTGTAAGCTCACATGTGGAAATAATACATTCCACACTTGTCCACCTTAGTTCCTGATTGCATCAATTTGTTCCCACTAAAATTGGTAATTTATTCTTTGTTCCCCATTCACTTCAATATTGATCACTTTTAACACACTTATGTGGTAAAACTACGAGTCGATAGGCAATGAGAACCATGTACTAGGATGAAGGAAGGGTCTCTGTACAATCTACTGCCCAAATGCTGTCTCTCTCCTACTTCGTCCCGACGCCTTAGGGAGTCACACTTGCGTCCATAGAGTGCCTCGAAAAGGTGGCATACCTTATACTTGCCAACATAAAATATTATTTGCAATTATCGTCGTCACACTTTTTTCGTCTTAAATCATTTAAAGGACTCACTCTTCTATACACCAAGTTCTTGATTTTCATGCTTGAGTATGACCAAATTCTCCGGGCTCGGGTAAATTTGCTCATGTTGGATTTCTTGTCCAAAATACAGGATATTATAGCTTGGACCGTATTTCATTCAAATAAATTTCGAACCTTGACGAAACTTATTTTCTTCGATTTGTTTAACTTCTAATCCTTATGATACATCTGTACCATCACTCTAACCACCTATAAGGGAGGGAATAACCTCATTTCCATTACTAATGTCATTTAACCAGCACGCTTTCCAACGCATGAAAACACGGAATGTAACAACTACGTAGTCCCTGAGTAATAAAGCTATGGATCAAGTTTGTCTCCCTGGCCACCTGCGGGCATGACGCAGTGTCCACAAACAAAAGGACGTCAGTACGAAGAATGTACTGAGTATGTAAAGCATAATCAACATCATTATACAAGCATAATAGAGAACATAAGAAATAGCATATGATGGGAGGTAGTAGAACTATCATCATAGACACTTGCTTGTCTTCTATAGGGACCTTCCATTTCTAATGCATGTTTGTGTACATACACACATACATATCCATATCCGTATCCATATTAGTATTCGTGTTTGTATCCGTATTTATATCCATATTCATAGCATACCCAACCATGAGGGTTCGGTGTTTCACATACCAGGCCATGACAAGACTCGGTGATTATACATACACAGCCCTGAGGCTCGGGGTTATCCATTAGCTATGCGGTGGTGTGCGCGCAATACATATCATACCCGGTCATAAAATCTCAGTGTTACATAATAGTCATACATGGACACATATACATAAGAGCTCATAAGCATCTTTGACATCATTACTATTGTCGTTTTATTACATCTATCCTTAGAGGATCACTCATCGTATAAGGAATTTAGTAGAATCATAAACATAACGGGAACCATGAGCCTTAGTAGTTTTTAAAGATAGAATCATTTGGAGGACATCATAGGCTCATGAAAGAATAGATATATGGCCAAGGAACCATGCCTTATTGAAAGAAGGGTTAGCCTTACATACCTTTTCGTTCAACTATTCTATGTTTGAACATTCTCGGCTTCGATGCTCACGTTTCTACCTTCATTAGAGTTTATACTAACATTAGACAATCGATAGCTTAGCATACTTGACTAAAGCTCGTGAAAATTGACGACATACTGCATTATTTATACAACTTCCCCCTTATCATATATCAACTCCCAAACATGTATAACGCATTCAAAACATCATAACAATAGTCTTCGTTCACCTACATTATCCATATTTCTCAATCCACTTCAAATCATCCATATTCATGGTCATGACACACTATTACATTCACTCATATACAATGTCTATCATGTTTTTAACGCCATTTATAACATAATCATAATCACAACATATCAAGAATCATGACTCAATCCAAGCTACTACTCAAAAATATCACTATTCTCACATTCATGACCCATTTTCTATCTCCTTCTACAATCCAAGTCTTTCAAATTCTCAGTACCTTAAATAACATGGAAAGGCCATAAAACTTACCTAAGATGGTGTAGGAATGGACTTTGGGTGGAAACACTTCACTTGAGCAAAACCCTAGTTCCACTTCCACTTGGATTTCTTGTCTTGGATGAAGCTTTAATGAGTTTCTCACACTTGATTCTCTTGGTTTGATGAAGTTTATCATTAGTATCTCTTGAATTCTTATGGGAGAGGTGTGGAGAAATGTTCTAGAGAGTTCTTGTGTTATAGCCCGTATTTCGTACGTCCGGATATAGCGAGACAATGGTGAGAAATTAAGGATAAGACTACGTTCTGAAATAATTTTAATGTCCGAGTTGGTAGAAATATTATTCATGAACATCGGTATTGTGGAAATATTGAGAAGGCTAAGGGCGGGGAAGAGAGAAATTCGTAAAATGGGCCGTGGCAATAATGCGGAAGGTTAGGGACAAAATGGTAATATTGAGAAAAGTCGAGGGCAAAATGGTAATTTCACTACAAGTTCAAGAAAATTCTTGAAGGGCCAAAGTGTGCCTAGGAAGACAAGTGGTCATCTTTGACCACTTTAGGAAATTCAAGGAAAAAGAGAAAATTCAAGAAAAAGGGAGAAAAATCTAGAGAGGGGGCATGTGCCCCTCACGTACATACGTGCATGTATATATATATAAGAGAGAGAGGAGTGGTCATATTTTTAACAAGAGAGAAAGAACAAGAAAGAAAAAAAAAAAAAAAAAGAGGGACGGCTAGGAGGGGCTGGCTCATCAATTTGATCATGGAAAATTTCTTTCTTCATGGTTTCATACTAATTGGAAGGTTCTCTTCGACGTGGAGTAGTTGTTGGAGTGAGGAAACCATTCGTTTGGCAAAGAGATGCTCCTAGCCGTGTGGAAGAATGAAGTGGAGAAGGTAAGATTCAATCCTCTCTTACATGTTTTATGGATGCTTGGGACGTGTTAGAATGCATGGAAATGGATGAAAATCATGGAAGGTTGTATGTTGTTGTGTGGCCGTGTATATGTGCCTTGGTGTAGGTATGCAGGCAAATTTTATTTAGTGTTGATTGATGTTGTTATGAACGTTTTGAGCATGTTGTAGTGTATTGAAATGAATGGGATTCATTGAATTATGGATATGGTGTTGTGGCCGTATGTGTTGTGGTGGCCGTGTGTGGTGTGTTGTAGTGAAAGACTAATTTATTTGGTATGTTTAGAATGTTGTGTTGTGGATTCTATGTAATGAAAATGAATGTTTAATGATGCATGTTGGGATTGGAAATGTTATGGGCTGATTTGGAGCCTAATTTGATTTCAATATGGCTTCTTGTTTGATGAGAAATGATGTTGTTAGCATATGGAATTGTTGACATAGTTTATGAATTTGAAAGTAGAAAATGTGTTGTGAATGTTTCTAGTTGAATTGGAAGGTGTTGGAAGTAGTATGTTGATGGAATCGTTTTGGATGTTATGTGAATTGAGTTAAATTGAATTGAATATTATGAGGGTTGCTAGAATAATTGTTGGAATTGTTGTTGATAGTTTGGCCGGGTTGAATTCGGGTTGTTGTTGTTGATAATTGGCCAAGTTGAACTTGGAGGATGATGCATTCTTGGAAATCTTTGTTGAAATTTACAATAGGCAAGTGTCGATTCTAGATGAAACCTCTCAAGGTTCTAATCCTTTATTTGGTAAATGTGACCAATTTGTAGATTTTGGCGGGTTTTGCAACTTGGATTTGGAGTACCGAAGGAGCGGAAAAAGGTATGTAGATTTCACTTTCTTTCTTTGGCATGTCTTAGACGTAGTAGGCTTGAACACGGGCCTCGGGGACAATTCCTTTCCTAGAAAAGCGAAGATTGAAATTAGTTACTATTCATTCGATAGAATTGAACTAGAAATTGTGTGAAATGCCGAAAAAGCTTCTAAACACCTAGAACTTGCATGAGTAATACCGACTATCCTAAAACCTTCATAAGTAATGTAACGAAATGTATTATACGCAAATTGTGTATGCCGCCCTCATTTGATCCGGTGGGCCCCCTATTCCCGAATCCTCCTATTGTTCCATTGGGCTTATTCAGGTACTATAGTCAATGAAAGTCCTTGGTTATTATCCCGAGCGCAAACAATAGATGTTTTAACTAAACTTTGACCCCAATGTATGATTTTCCTTCCTAAAGTTTACAAGTGTTTTTCAAAATATTCATTTTTCTCCAAAAACCAAGTTTTACAATATTGAAAGTCTTAATGACAAAAAAAACGACGACTACGGTTCTTTGATGATAATGATGAGGCCAGTAATGAGAAGAAGTATATGATGAATATGTCGAGGATATGTCCTTACTACGAATATGACGACATGAAATGTTAAGTTATTTTTGAATAATGTTGCTTTCAAAGGTTTTAAGGTAAACGAAATGATGCCTTATGCTCATCCTATGATTTCTCATGATGTCACTCTCCATTGATAGTCTCGCCCTATTACTGGTTCTTTCGGGGTGAGATAAAGCGCCCGTGATTATTTCATAATACAATCGGAGGGGTTTCCGACCTTATGTCACTCCCGCTAGTTACATGATTTTCCTTGGGCTACTCTCGTAAATGCTTTGCTATGACATGATATATGTATAATATATATATGTATATGTATATGGGAAAGATGGGGAAAAAGGGCCGGGCGCTATAGAACCACACGATCGGTTGGAGAATGATATGATATCCGTCCCCCGGACGCGGGATGCCGGACGCGGGATACGTGGTTAAATGGATCGGAGCGCGACGCCTCGACAATAAGACATGTTCTATTTTCTATATATATGAAATAAAAGTGTTTTCAAAAAAAGTGAAGTACAAAGTATATGGATCGGGTGCACGTTCGCGGCAATGTATATGGATCGGGGGTGCACGTTCCCGCGTGTATATGGATCGGGGCACGCGTTTCGCGACATGTGTGGATCGGGGCGCACGTTCGCGACGCGGGCATGCATGGCATCATGCTGAGTGGCACGCGCGTATATGAGTTACTCCTTTATCCTATGATACGGTCTATGTTTCCATACGGTTATTACTCGCGCATAGGTTACGATTTTACGTGATATGTTCATATGTCTGGAGATACGACTTCCATGATATATCTCGCTCGTACAGAACACTCTCTTTACATGATATCTTTCTACATTCTTACTATGTTGTTCTTGTTCATGCCTTACATACTCGGTACAATGCTCGTACTAACCTCTTCTCCGGGGCTGCGTTTCATGCCTCGTAGGTACTCGGATGGATAGCGACCGGGATAGAAGATGTTTCGGCAAAGTTGGCAAGCTCCATTTGCTGCGGGTGTCGCCGAGTCGGCATGCCACGCTATGACGTTCGATTCGAAGTTAGAGACTTTGCGAGGAACGAGTCATGAGTTTGTATGTCGATCCGATAGCGGCTTCATGTCAATAACGCGTCTTGTTGTATTATGTTTCAAAAAAAAAAAAATCGGAGTTTTAACGACGGCTTATTACTTGTCGACGTACAAATTTTTGAAGAGTTTTGATATGTAATAAGAGCTAGCGGGTTCGCTCGGCTCCCAACGTGGGGTCGGGTGCCCATCACACCTAGTAAAGTCGGGGTGTGACAAAAGTGGTATCGGAAGCGAGGTCGGTCCAAGGGTTGTACGCAAAGTCGTGTCCGGTAAGTCGCATTTATGAGTGTGAAGCGCTTCACGTTTATAAACGGGGGGAGGTTACGGGGCATCTAGGAATGGTTGACCTTCTTTACGTCATTAGATCGTGCGATAGAGCCAAGACATAGGAAATAAGATCATATATTAATCGTTGATTTTCGTAGGCGCCGGTATCGGCGGAAAAAGGCGAAGGATGATATGGAAGTCAAAGGAGGTGAGGCCCGGATGGATGTATCTATTCGTTACGTGGAGGGCGCGGGGACGGGGGAAGTCATACATATAGGCGGAAGGTGAACATCGGGAATTAAAGGCAAAACGGTCATTGTAAAAGAAAGGACGTATTACGAAAATATCCGGGAGTTGAAAAGTTTTGATTGGCCGGATCGAGTAGTAAAGGCCACGTGAAAAGCGGACGCAAGAATATCGGTGTTAAAGCATCGAGTCTTCAAAGTTTCGAGGTTAAGCGTGCTCGGTGGGAGCAATCTCGGGATGGGTGACCCACAGGAAGTGAACCAAAACCTTACAAATTGAGATCGAGGACAAATGAGCGATTAAGAGTAACCTAAGGAAAACTAGAATATATGGATGAATGGAGATTTTAAGAGGACGTGTAAGACGAGGTGGATTAGTTTGGAAAAGAGACAGGAAATACATCACAGCCCTAGAAATAGGATAGGCTTGAATAGCGTTTGGACGTATTTTGTGGGCTAGTTGATAGTAATTATATGTATGTATATATGAAGGTGTAGGGTATCCCAAATATGATTGTACCGGTGGACATGTGATTTTGTGCCAAGAACGGTGAAAAAGGGATTGTCAGTGAGGATATGAACGTACGGTGACGGCACCAACGCGTAGTTAAGAAAGAAGTTGTTATTATTCTACTAAGGGGTGAGAAGGACAAGTAGTGAATAAAAATGGATAATGGTATAGGTACACCCAAAAGACGGAAAGGTAAGAGAAAACTTTGATACGGTGGTGTATTTGATATGAACGGGCTACGGAGTTAGAAGGAAGATGAATTAGCAAGGTCGGATAAACCGGAGTGGATACTTTATAAAATGTTTCGGTATATGAGAAGATCACACTTAAAGGGGACGGAAAATGGACGTATATAAAGAGAAAGAGTATGATAAAGGAAATGGTTTCATTACGAGCTAATATAAGGATGGAAAATAACTTAAGGGCGTGCGAAGGATAGCGGTAGCTATGAAAACGGGACCCAGAAAATGCTACGAGACTTTACAGACTAATTGAACATTCGAGGATGAATGTTCTAAAGGGGGGAAGATGTTATAGCCCGTATTTTGTACGTTTGAATACATAGCGAGACAATGGCGGGAAGTTAAGGATAAGGTTATATTTTCCGAAATAATTTTAATGTAGCCGTTGGTAGAAATATTATTCATGAACATCGGCAAATGTGGAAATATTAGAAGGCTAAGTTCATGAAATTTTTGAAAAAGCTAATGGGCCGTGGCAATAATGCGGAAGGTTAGGGACAAAATGGTAATATTGCAGATAAAGCATGTGTTCATCTTATGTTTGGTCATATATATAGTTCAAGAAAAGGATGAAAAGGCAAGAATTCATCTTTTGTCATTTGGAGAAGTGGTCTAGAAATTTGAACCACTTTGGAGGGAAAAAGAAAAAAGAAAAAAAAAAAAAAGGAAAAATCTAGAGAGAGGGGCATGTGCTTGGTCATGTGCGTACGTGTGTCTATATATATATATATGTGTGTGTGTGAAGATTAGAGAGGCAAGAACAAGAAAGAAAAGAAAAAAAAAAAAAAAGAAGAAGGAGAAATCGGCAGGAGGAAATTTGTGGCCGAACCAGGCCCCATGGAGATGTTGATCAAGAAAATTTTCTTTCTTCAAGTTTTTATACTAAGTGGAAGGTTCTCTATCATATGGAGTAGTTGTTGGAGTGAGGAAAACCATTTGTTTGGCAAGGAGATGCTCAGCCGAGTGGAAGAATGGAAAAAAGGTAAGATTCAATCCTCTCTTACATGTTTTATGGATGCTTGGGACGTGTTAGAATGCATGGAAATGGATGAAAATCATGGAAGGTTGTATGTTGTTGTGTGGCCGTGTATATGTGCCTTGGTGTAGGTATGACGAGCAAATTTTATTTAGTGTTGATTGATGTTGTTATGAACGTTTTGAGCATGTTGTAGTGTATTGAAATGAATGGGATTCATTGAATTATGGATATGGTGTTGTGGCCGTATGTGTTGTGGTGGCCGTGTGTGGTGTGTTGTAGTGAAAGACTAATTTATTTGGTATGTTTAGAATGTTGTGTTGTGGATTCTATGTAATGAAAATGAATGTTTAATGATGCATGTTGGGATTGGAAATGTTATGGGCTGATTTGGAGCCTAATTTGATTTCAATATGGCTTGTTTGATGAGAAATGATGTTGTTAGCATATGGAATTGTTGACATAGTTTATGAATTTGAAAGTAGAAAATGTGTTGTGAATGTTTCTAGTTGAATTGGAAGGTGTTGGCCGAAGTAGTATGTTGATGGAATCGTTTTGGATGTTATGTGAATTGAGTTAAATTGAATTGAATATTATGAGGGTTGCTAGAATAATTGTTGGAATTGTTGTTGATAGTTTGCCGGGTTGAATTCCGGGTTGTTGTTGTTGATAATTGGCCAAGTTGAACTTGGAGGGATGGGCGCATTTATGGGGAAATCTTGGGGAAATTTTACATTGGCAAGTGTCAATTCTAGATGAAATCTAAAGGTTCTAATCACTATTTGGTAAATGTGACCAATTTGTAGATTTTGGCGGGTTTGCAACTTGGATTTGGAGTACCAGAAGGAGCGGAAAAAGGTATGTAAGATTTCACTTTCTTTCTTTGGCATGTCTTAGACGTAGTAGGCTTGAACACGGGCCTCGGGGACAATTCCTTTCCTAGAAAACTGAGATTGAAATTAGTTACTATTCATTCAGTAGAATTGAACTAGAAATTGTGTGAAATGCCGAAAAAGCTTCCTAAACACCTAGAACTTGCATGAGTAATACCCGACTATCCTAAAACCTTCATAAGTAATGTAACGAAATGTATTATACGCAAATTGTGTATGCCGCCTCATTTGATCCGAGGTGGGACCACTATTCCCGAATCCCTCCTATTGTTCCATTAGGCTTATTTTCGTACTATAGTCAATGAAAGTCCTTGGTTATTATCATTTGCCAAACAATAGATGTTTTAACTAAACTCTTGACCCAAATGTATGATTTTCCTTCCTAAAAGTTTACAAGTGTTTTTCAAAATATTCATTTTTCTCCAAAAACCAAGTTTTACAATATTGAAAGTCTTAATGACAAAAAAAACGACGACTACGGTCTTTGATGATAATGATGAGGCCAGATATGAGAAGAAGTATATGATGAATATGTCGAGGATATGTCCTTGCTACGAATATGACGACATGAAATGTTAAGTTATTTTTGAATAATGACTACTTTCAAAGGTTTTAAGGTAAACGAAATGATGCCTTATGCTCTGTCTATGATTTCTCATGATGTCACTCTCCATTGATAGTCTCGCCCTATTACTAGTTCTTTCGGGGTGAGATAAAGCGCCCATGATTATTTCATAATACAATCGGAGGTTTCCGACCTTATGTCACTCCGATAGTTACATGATTTTCCTTGGGCTCTCATGCATCTTTGCTATGACATGATATATGTATAAGTATATGTATAGGTATATGTATATGGGGAAGATAGGGAAAAAGGGCCGGCGCTATAGACGCGCGGCCACCGATCGGTTGGAGAATGATATGATACCGTCCCGGACGCGGGATGCCCGGACGCGGGATACGTGGTTAAATGGATCGGAGTCGACGCCTCGGCAATAAGACATGTTCTATTTTCTATATATATATGAAATAAAAGTGT
Source organism: Lycium ferocissimum (assembly GCF_029784015.1). Classification (NCBI taxonomy): domain Eukaryota; kingdom Viridiplantae; phylum Streptophyta; class Magnoliopsida; order Solanales; family Solanaceae; genus Lycium; species Lycium ferocissimum. Next base: position 15,188 of record NW_026716250.1, read on the forward strand.
TTTCAAAGAAAGTGAAGTACAAAGTATATGGATCGGGCTGCACGTTCCCGACAATGTATATGGATCGGGCGCACGTTCCGCGACAATGTATATGGATGTTATGTTGATCGGGCTGCACGTTCCCACCCTAAGCATGCATGGCATCCGCCCGAGTGGCACGCATATGTACGGAGTTACTCCTTTATCCTATGATACGGTCTATGTTTCCATACAGTTATTACTCACGCATAGGTTACAGTTTTACACGTGATATGTTCCATATGTACAGATACAGCTTCCCATGATATGTCTCGTACGTACGTAACACTCTCTTTACATGATATGCTTACGACTCTTACTATATTATTTTTACCGTTCATGCCTTACATACTCGGTACAATGCTCGTACTAACCCCTCTTCTCAAATTTGCGTTTCATGCCGCGCGGTACTCCCGGATGGATAGCGACGGGATAGAAGATGTTTCGGCAAAGTTGGCAAGCTCCATTTGCTGCGGAGTGTCGCCGAGTCGGCATGCCACGCTATGACGTTCGATTCGAAGTTAGAGACTTTGCGGAGACGAGTCATGAGTTTAGTATGTCGTCCGATAGCGGCTTCATCAGCCAACGCGTCTTGTTGTATTATGTTTCAAAAAAAAAAAATTCGGAGTTTCAACGACGACTTCTATTACTTGTCGACGTACAAATTTTTGAAGAGTTTTGATATGTAATAAGAGCTAGCGGGTTCGCTCGGCTCCCGACGTGGGTTCGGGTGCCCGTAGCTTTAGTAAAGTCGGGGTGTGACATCTTGTGTCACGACCCAACCCCCGTAAGCCCGTAACTAGTGCCGTGGAGACTCGTATACACACAATTAACTATAATCGTTCACAACTAGCACAAATAAAGAACTTGTATATATATATATATAAAGGCGGGACATCGTCTCGAGCGCTCACATATATAAACACGTCGCGCGACTTTTTGTCTCTGAGGGAGTTACAACTTTCGATAGATAATAATATCACACATAAGCGGCAAGGCTATCATAACATGTGGGAACGCTGACTATATACATACGAAGCCGACTAGGTACCTATTATATACGACATCCCAAGACATATATATATATATATATATATATATACGCAAGTCGACAGGGGGCGCCCCTTACGAATGGGAACGTCCCAAAACATAAATCACACGGACAGAACTGAACAGTAACCATATACAACCCACACATATGTCTACAGACCTCTAAGAGTGACAACAGTAACATATGACGGGACAGGGCCCCGCCGTACCCCTGGGTAAGCATATATATACAACAAAAGGATGCGGCCCAACGGCTACGCTCGGAACAACGGAACAAATGCAAAGTCGGGCCAACTGACAATCCTAGGCCGGCGGATCACAAAGCAAGAATATGCACTGCGGGTATGAGCGGCCCGAAGAAAATTCGGTACGAAATATGTGCGAGTATATAAAGCATGAAATACGATACGGGATTATATTTGAATTAAGAAGTACGAAGAAAATGAGTACAATAACCGAATACCAAAATGCTTGCTTTTTGAAACACAAATCATGCATGTAAATATCATATATCATATCCGGCCCATTATAGGACTCGATGAACATGGTCGCCACCACTGTCTTTGGCGCCATAACACGGCATACTCGAGACACAACATATCTCCGTATCCACGGCATAACTCGTATCACGAGCGCAGCTCCATTATCCTGACATAGCACCATAACACGGACGCTAACACCATAACACAACATAACCCCCATGATATATATATACCATACACCGGCCTACGAAGTGAGGGACTCGGTGAAAGATGTAATAACATGTTATATCCCGCATTTTGTGTAATTGGATAATTCAAGATAATTGCGGGAGGACAACAAGCAAGGCCATATCTTTATTTGTTAAGCATACGAATGGCTTATGAAGAATTTAGAAGCGGAATTATCAAGGAAGGTCAAGGGTACAAAGGGAAAATTCACAATATGACTCGTGGAAACATAAGGAAGACGAAGGGTAAACTTGGAATTCGGAGAACAATTTTTCATGAATTGTAGAAAAAAATGTGGGCTTGAACATTTGGGCCATGTTTGGCCGTCCACCTAGAGGTGGGCTTAAGCCCACATGGGATTTAATTTGAGCTAAATAAAAAGATGACAAGGTCATCTTTTTCATACAATTCTCTAGAAATTTCAAGAATTAAAAGAACAAGAAAAAGAAGGAGAAAAACCTCTCCGACTTTCGGCCATAGAGAGGAACCAACAAAACCTTGGCAAAATTTCTTCAAAAATTGTTTTCTACCTATTGAAGGCCATAGCAAGGTGGAGTATCCATTAGCAAGAAAAATTCATAATCATACAAGTTGCCAAGTTGTAGTCAAAGTGAAAGTTGAAAAAAGGTGAGTTT
>NW_026716251.1:0-44832 GCF_029784015.1 Lycium ferocissimum
AATCATCACAATATGATTAACAACAATCATCATTCATTCATCTTATTTGCATTTCATAATCTCACTTCAATTTCCCATAATCATGGCTAAAAATCCATCATCGTATTCTTTCGTATCAATGCTCATTTCAGGTTCTATAGGTCATTTACAACATATCTATATCATCAACATATTCATTTCCATGATTCAATCCACTTTACTAACCACTAATGACATTATTCATCCCTTTAATGACCCATTTGTTGTACTCTTTTTACAATCCATGAATCTTAACTCAATAATACTTCAAATAGCATGAAAAGTTCATGAAACTTACCTTAGATGTTTTGGAACAAGCCTTGGTTGCTAATACTCCTCTTTAAGCAAAACCCTAGTTTTTCTCCATTTGGATTTCTTGACTTGGATGGTCTTTGATGATTTCCTTTACTCTTGATTCACTTATTTGATGTTGTTGATCCTCAATTATCCTTGAAAACTTGTGTAAAAATGTAGAGAGAGATTCTAGAGAGAAGTGGTGTAGTGTAGAAATGAAATGAAATAAGCCTTGGTCCTCATATTTAATGAATTAAATCAGGCCGAGGTGAAAAGTGGTCGTCCATGGAGGTTTACGGTCGTGTTCCACTTTACGGATCGTCCCTCGTGGTCGTCTTTAACCTTAAACGGAGAACCAGAAACCTTGAAAGATGTGCATGGTGATTTACGACCATGGTTTACGGGCCGTATTTCACTTTACGGTCCGTCCTCCAGGTCGTATTTAACCATTTCTCCACTGGCAGAAATTAAAACCTTTGCATGCCATTTTACGACCTGGCGATTTACGGACCGTATTCCACTTTACGGTCCATATTTGGATTTCACGACCACTGGGCAGTTTTGCCAACTTCCAACTTTTCACCTTTCTAGACTTTTTATTCTACTCATTCCCATCCATTTACATACATTGCCCATAAAACATTATACATTCGCACTCCTCGCTCTCATCACTAGTTCGTCCACTTGCGTACCAACGGGAAATTTTCCGAGGTGTAACATGATATAGTTATTTTCAATCAACTTAAACTAGACTTCTAATCTTGAAGTTGCTTTTAATCTCTTTTGATCATGACAGAGATAAAAAAAAAACACATATACATCCATTTTTTGAAGGTTGATTTTAAGATGGCACAGATCAGGAGAGGACCCCAACAACATATTTCATCCTCAAAGATGACCAAACATCACCATCAATCTCGTCTTTGACTATGGTCACTACATTTTTAACATTTTGAGACATCACTGTTACACCTCGGAGATTTTGAATTATTGCGTTGTGAGTAGACTCACACGAGCTTAGCGTGAACATGAAGTCCTTATGAGATTAAGGGGAGAATTTTATAACTTTAAAGTGCGCACCATAAGATTTTGAAGCCATATGAATAAGTGAAACTATTTTCGTTGAAGGAAGTGAAGTGTAAGTCATGTTTGAGAAGGTTTCGTAACAATTGAGCTAATATTTATTTAGTAATGTCTTGAGGAGGAGCTATAGGGCCTCTTAGATGGTCAATGAAGTTTTTTATAAGTGTCTGTCACACCCTAATTTCCGGTAGGGCATGATGGGCACCCGACCCTTACCTAGGGCCGAGCGAACCCGCAGACTTTCGTAATACACATAATCATACTGGGCCCGCAAAACATGTCAAAATGCGGAAAGGAAAATTTTTCGGAAAACAAACATACTTTTCGTCTTTTTCAAATCAAATAAAATCCGTAATCATATAAAACCGTAATGTAATGCATACCGATATATCGGCTTACATAGCCGCTTACAAACAAATCGTAACATAATGCGTAGTAACGTATCGGCTCGCCAGCCGCTTACACAACCGACATACTATACACTCGACTACGTCCGCAAAGTCTCTAACATAACTCCGGATATCATAACTTTAACACTCGACCAGGCGCACTCCGAAGAAAATGGAGCTCGCCAATCCGCCGAAACATCTTCAACTCATCTTGTATTTTGCCCGCGCGGCATGAAACGCCCCCGAAGAAAAGGGGTCGGTACGGAATATGTCGAGTATACAAAGCCGAAAAAATACGTAAAACGAAATCATAACCGAAATCGAGTACGAGAAAGTGAGCATCATAACTCGAATACCAAAGTACCTATATCCGAAATACAAATCATACATAAGCGGTATAGTAGAACAAATATAACCATCGAATGCCCAAAATGCTTAGCTTTATTTTGAAAAACATTTCCCTCACATATACGAAAAGTAGAACATATCATATAAGCGACGTTAACCGAATGCCGAGGAACGTACGGCCCGATCCATAAATAGTATAATAATGCCGAGGAATGTGCGGCCCGATCCATATATAACATAATGATCACAAATCATCAGATTCTCATATCATCGAATCATCACATATCATATCATCAAATCATCACATATCATATCATCATCCCATATATACATACATATAGCGTGTCCCGGCCCTATAGTAAGGGACTCGGTGTATAGCGTGTCCCGACCCTCTAGTGAGGGACTCGGTGTATAGCGTGTCCCGGCCCTCTAGTGAGGGACTCGGTGTATAGCATCATGTCATCATCATATCATCATGCACATAGCGTGTCCGGCCCTCTGATGAGGGACTCGGTGTATGGAGTCATCACATCATCCTATTGTAATATATCATATCAAACTTCGTATCACATCATATTTCGAATACACATCATACTTTAAAATACGAATAGTGCGCACGATAACATAACCGGCCGGGACTTGGCGAAAAATGTAACAACGAATGCCGGAAAGAATCATGAGTAGCCAAATAAGTTTAAAACATTTTCAAAGACTTAATAGGTTAATCAAAATGAACCATCATTTGTAAGCCAAAACGGTAGTCAAATCAGATTTTCTTCCGAATATTACTTCGAGAACGTATCAAACCGAACTTCAGAAACCGTAGTCACGTATCAAAATCCCATACATAAAAATCCTTATTTCAGACTCAACCGATAAATATATAATTATACTCGGGGGTCGAAAAGGTAGTCATATTAAGTTCTTTTCAAAAAGTCGTCAGAAGTACATAAGGAGAGTCGCGGGACCCACGAACGGGTGTCGACTGGAGCCGGACCCGCCTATGGAAAACATAGTCATCATACATCATGGAATCATTTTTTAGCATATCAAGGCCATCCGGTTCTATTTGTGAAAGTTACGGACGTTCGTAGTTTTCGGAATCGTTTAGGAACAAAACTCTTTTTTTAACAAAACCAACTTTTATGCAACTTTTGAAATTTAGCCATACAAAAGACATAAGATCCTTTCGGAACAAACCGAGTACATAGCATTTCAAATCCAATCATATCAAGGACATACGGATCATAGCTTGACCATATTAAGGATGCCAACATCACAAAGCGAATATGAATCATAAACATGTTCGGATTTTTCGAATAGAATTACCCCCAAGGCTCATAACATATCATACCATACTCATATCTAAGACATGCCCAAAAGAAGGAAAGGTAAGCCTTACATACCTTGGTTGCTTCCTAAGCTAATCCAAACTCAAGTCTTGGCTTTTCAAAATCTACAACACGTCATTAGACACTAAACATTAGTCATAGGCACCTCGGAATCCCATTTTAAACTCGCACTTTATTTACAAAATTTGGGCAGCACTTCCCCATAAATTCTACACCCCGAGAATTCAACTCGGCCAATATCAACAACAACCATACCAACAATCACAATAACAATATCCATAAGTAATTCCAAACGCATTCTAACATTAATAATTCCTTTCTACATAATTCGACAACATTCATGCATATTCAATTCAACTTCATATTTTTAAACTAACATCAACGACCGCATATTCAAATACCAATCCAAAACCATTCAAACACGATTCAAGAACATTTCCAACAATCCGCACAATATTCAAACAATCCAATTAATACTCTACTCCACCGTAAACCCCAAATTTCCATAAGAACAACAACAATACATTTTCTTCCTTCCAAATTCATAAACTACATCTACAATCCACACCTTAACAATATCATTTTCATAATTTCACGAAACTACATTAAATTCACATTAGCTTCTAAAAAGCCCATATACGTTTTTTCCACCTCAACTTGAATCATCAACTCATCATTTTCATCTTAGAATCCATACAACAACAACCAAAAATACTAATAAAATTTTGTTCATCATAGTCTACCAAAACGGCCCTATATCCATAAATCTCAACAAAATAACAAACTAGTTTATAACGCTATTTTCTCCGTTCTAATCCATTAAAACTCTAATTAAACTTGTTAACAATGAAAAAGGGACCTTAGTCTTACCTTAAGTATGCAGCTTGACACGTCACCCTCTTCTTCTTGGCTGATTTTTAGCCCAAATTGAAGGCAACGTAACGTACAACACTTTTCTCTTCATGAGCTTCGCGATTCGGGGCTTAGATTGTGGTCAAAATTTGATTTCTCTCTCTACCTCTCCTCTCTCTCTCTCCATCTCTGAAAATCTGGATGTTTTGGTCTGAAAAATGAAGGAGAAAGCCGAAAATTTCACTTAAATGTCATGGGTATTGGGCCACGACCCGACTTGGAATCGGGTTGGGCCGAATCCCTTATTCCTCGACCTTTCTGTCTTAAAATGTCCATATCTCCTTATCCCGATGTCTCCGTGAACCCACGACCTATGGTTGGAAAGATATTTCAATTATCTACAACTTCTATGTTTGGTATTTTTCCAAATTCCAAACTTATAATACCGTTTCGCCCCTCAAAATCAGATCACCGAAAACGTTACTTAAAAATATTTGCTTGGGAGGACTTCCCTTTGATTTGGCTCAAGGGTCCTTCTTGAGTTATGTTTAACTTCACATATGTGATTCATATAAATTGCCGCATGTCCCAAAAAAAAAAATCTCAATGTGTGGCCCCACCTTAACACATGGCCACTTTGGCCTTTTCATGAAATTTTTATTTCAACTTCTAGCCCCAAATTTTCATGGAATATTTCCATCCAATAAAATTCATAAACAACTTATGCATTACACCAAATCGAAAAATAGCCTTGTCCTTAACTTGTCGCAATTAACTTAAAATATTCCAACGTACAAAAATACGGGATATAACATCCTTACCCCCTTTAGAACATTCGTCCTCGAATGTTCAACTAGTCGCATAGGGTCTTGTGAGGATCTCGGGGGTTTCCTTTATTACCATAGCACACAATCTCTCACCAATCATATCTCTTAATATCACAAACCCTTTCCAAATTCTTTTTACCATATCGGTATCGACCTCCGATTACCATTACTATCAATCCAGCTATTAACTTATTTCTCAAAATCAGCCGCACTTGCAGCTTGGCCAAATCTTACCCTTACTATTGACACAACCTTTCAAAACACATCACAGATCCATATCTCATTCTTTTTTTTTTTTTTTTTTTTTTTTGGGAAAATTTTGGCAGAGCTTCCTCTATATTTCTTCCTATCTCAAACCTGCACGCAGGAAATACCAACAATGCCTCACAGGGCCAACATATATATATATATATATACATATCATATCATTTTACAGCCTCACAGGGCTCCCAATATCATAAACAGTACAGAAACAATAAACATACCTCGTATGCCCAACTCAAACGGCACCTATTACACTTTCTTGTTTACTTTTCTTTTTAATCCTCAACTTTACATTTCAATCATACTTCAGTACCTTACCCAACATATACCTTTCATACCTTTGCTTACTGCGTGCTCTGTAACTTCCAATATCGCTAATCACTTCATACATCGATGCCATTCTTCTGTCGAAACCAAAATTGATAAGAGAAATCTCATTCCTATGACTTGGCTCTATGGCACGATCTGGATATGAAAGAAGAGTAACCAACCTAAATGCCGTAGCCTCTCGTTTATAAATGTGGCGCGCAACGCACCATAAACAAGACTCTACTTGACACGACTTTGCGGAGACAACCCCTGGGACGAACCTGCTCGATACCAATCTGTCACACCCTAATTTAGGGCATGATGTGGCACCCGACCCTTACCTAGGCCGAGCGAACCCGAGACTTTCGTAATACACATAATCATGCGGGCCCGCAAAACATGTCAAAATGCGAAGGAAAATTTTTCGGAAAACAAACATACTTTTTGTCTTTTTCAAATCAAATAAAATCCGTAATCATATAAAATCCGTAATGTAATGCATGCGACATATCGGCTTACATAGCCGCTTACAAACAAACCGTAACATAATGCGTAGTAACATATCGGCTCGCCTAGCCGCACATAACCGACATACTATACACTCGACTGCGTCCGCAAAGTCTCTAACATAACTCCGGATATCATAACTTTAACACTACGATCAAGGGCGCACTCGGAAGAAAATGGAGCTCGCCAATCCAGGTGAAACATCTTCAACTCATACGTATGTACTCGCGCGGCATGAAACGCGACCCGAAGAAAAAGGGTCGGTACGGAATATGTGCGAGTATGCAAAGCCGAAAATACGTAAAACGAAATCATAACCGAAATCGAGGTACTGTAAAGTGAGCATCATAACACTGAATACCAAAGTAACTATATCCGAAATACAAATCATACATAGCGGGCTGAGAGAACAAATATAACCATCGTAATACCAAAAACTTAGCTTTATTTTGAAAAACATTTACGCACTCACATATACGAAAGTAGAACATATCATATAAATCGACGTTAACCGAATGCCGAACGTACGGCCCGATCCATAAATAGTATAATAATGCCGAGGAACGTGCCCGATCCATATATAACATAATGATAAAAAATCATCGGATTATCATATCATCGAATCATCACATATCATATCATCAAATCATCACATATCATATCATCATCCCATATATACATACATATAGCGTGTCCCGGCTATATAGTAAGGGACTCGGTGTATAGCGTGTCCCGGCCTACGAGTGAGGGACTCGGTGTATAGCGTGTCCCGCCACTACAGTGAGGGACTCGGTGTATAGCATCATGTAAATCATCATATCATCATGCACGCATAGCGTGTCCGGCCTACAGTGAGGGACTCGGTGTATGGAGTCATCACATCATCCTATTGTCATATATCATATCAAACTTCGTATCACATCATATTTCAGAATACACATCATATTTTAAAATACAGAATAGTGCGCACGATAACATAACCGGCCCGGGACTTGGCGAAAAATGTAACAACAGAATGCCCGAGCAGAATCATGAGTAGCCAAATACAGTTTAAAACATTTTCAAAGACTTAATAGGTTAATCAAAATGAACCATCATTTGTAAGCCAAAACGGTAGTCAAATCAGATTTTCTTCCGAATATTACTCGAGAACGTATCAAACCGAACTTCAGAAACCGTAGTCACGTATCAAAATCCCATACATAAAAATCCTTATTTCAGACTCAACCGATAAATATATAATTATACTCGGGGGTCGAAAAGGTAGTCATATTAAGTTCTTTTCAAAAAGTCGTCAGAAGTACATAAGGAGAGTCGCGGGACCCACGAACGGGTGTCGACCCGAGCCGGGCCCGCCTATGGAAAACATAGTCATCATACATCATGGAATCATTTTTTAGCATATCAAGGCCATCCGTTCTATTTGTGAAAGTTACGGACGTTCGTAGTTTTCAGAATCGTTTAGGAACAAAACTCTCTTTTTTAACAAAACCAACTTTTATGCAACTTTTGAAATTTAGCCATACAAAAGACATAAGATCGTTTCGGAACAAACCGAGTACATAGCATTTCAAATCCAATCTTATCAAGGACATACGAATCATAGCTTGACCATATTAAGGATGCCAACATCACAAAGTGAATATGAATCATAAACATGTTCGGATTTTTCGAATAGAATTACCCCCAAGGCTCATAACATATCATACCTTACTCATATCTAAGACATGCCCAAAAGAAGGAAAGGTAAGCCTTACATACCTTGGTTGCTTCCTAAGCTAATCCAAACTCAAGTCTTGGCTTTTCAAAATCTACAACACGTCATTAGACACTAAACATTAGTCATAGGCACCTCGGAATCCCATTTTAAACTCGCACTTTATTTACAAAAATTTGGGCAGCACTTCCCCTATAAATTCTACACCCCGAGAATTCAACTCGGCGAATATCAACAACAACCATACCAACAATCACAATAACAATATCCATAAGTAATTCCAAACGCATTCTAACATTAATAATTCCTTTCTACATAATTCGACAACATTCATGCATATTCAATTCAACTTCATATTTTTAAACTAACATCAACGACCGCATATTCAAATACCAATCCAAAACCATTCAAACACGATTCAAAAACATTTCCAACAATCCGCACAATATTCAAACAATCCAATTAATACTCTACTCCACCCGAAACCCCAAATTTCCATAAGAACAACAACAATACATTTTCTTCCTTCCAAATTCATAAACTACATCAACAATTCACACCTTAACAATATCATTTTCATAAATTCACGAAACTACATTAAATTCACATTAGCTTCTAAAACAAGCCCATATACGTTTTCCACCTCAACTTGAATCATCAACTCATCATTTTCATCTTAGAATCCATACAACAACAACCAAAAATACTAATAAAATCTTGTTCATCATAGTCTACCAAAAACAGCCCCTATATCCATAAATCTCAACAAAATAACAAACTAGTTTTATATTTATTTTCTCCGTTCTAATCCATTAAAACTCTAATTAAACTTGTTAACAATGAAAAAGGGACCTTAGTCTTACCTTAAGTATGCAGCCAGCACGTCACCCTCTTCTTCTTGGCTGATTTTTAGCCCAAATTGAAGGCAACGTAACGTACAACACTTTTCTCTTCATGAGCTTCGCGATTCGGGGCTTAGATTGTGGTCAAAATTTGGTTTCTCTCTCTCCTCTCTCTCTCTCTCTCCATCTCTGAAAATCTGGATGTTTTGGTCTGAAAAATGAAGGAGAAAGCCGAAAATTTCACTTAAATGGCATGGGTATTGGGCCTGACCCGACTTGGAATCGGGTTGGGCCGAATCCACTGTTCAGCTCGACCTTTCTGCCTTAAAACGTCCATATCTCCTTATCCCGATGTCTCCTATGAACCCACGACCTATGGTTGGAAAGCTATTTCAATTATCTACAACTTCTATCTTTGGTATTTTTCCAAATGCCAAACTTATAATACCGTTTCTGCCCCTCAAAGTCAGATCACCCGAAAACGTTACTTAAAAATATTTGCTTGGAGGACTTCCACTTTGATTTGGCTCAAGGGTCCTTCTTGAGTTATGTTTAACTTCACATATGTGATTCATATAAATTTCCGTATGTCCCAAAAAAAAATCTCAATGTGTGGGCCCCACCTTAACACACGGCCACTTTGGCCTTTTCATGAAATTTTTATTTCAACTTCTAGCCCCAAATTTTCATGGAATATTTCCATCCAATAAAATTCATAAACAACTTATGCATTACACCAAATCGAAAAATAGCCTTGTCCTTAACTTGTCGCAACTAACTTAAAATATTCCAACGTACAAAAATACGGGATATAACAGTGTCAATAAGGTTCCATAAGGACTGGAGGTTGATCGAATCGTCGAGAGAAAGTTTCGGATATTTTTGGGTTGTACGACCACATATACCGCCCGTATAAATGGTCCATATAACCATTCCAGAGATGGGTGAAACCATGGTGGGATTATACGGTCCATTTATACGGACCGTATAAATGGCCGTATAATCGGGTCGGGTCAGTTTTTTCTCTTTTTATATATGGATGACCCTTGTTTCTATTTTTTATTTCCCACTTCTCCCAAACTCTTAAAAGCTCTGGAACCTTCTTCCAAGGATATTCCACTCAAACCCAAGATAAATCAAGGATTAAATAGCAAGAATCAAGGTATTCAAGTGTTGGGAGACTCACTAGGGTTTGTAGGATGCAAGAATTTCTTGGGTGCTGAAGCTAGGGTTTCATTCAAGTTGATAACTTGGTCCAAAGCTCATTCCTATGAGATAAAGGTTAGTTTTCATGTCTATTTCATGTTGTTAAGCATGCTTGGTTGTTGTATAACTTGGATGGGGGAAGAAAATAGAAGATGGAGCTCAAATATAGATTTAATGATATTTTGAATAGTAAACTAACTTGAGTCATGTTTCTTAGTATGCTATGGATATAATCTTGTTATGAAGGGTATTAATGATGACAAGGAAGTGTTGTATACAATTGTGCAAAGGGTTGGTGTGAAGTTATTGATATAAGTTGAATATGAGAATGGATTTTGAGACTTAATTGAATATGACTACTTGATTATGATATTGTGGATACTATTATAGTTGTTTGGGAGTTGTTTTGAAATATGGTGGAAGACGATGAAATAAGAAAAATGCTGCCCAATTTTTGTTAGCTCATGAATTATTCTAGATTGAACTTAAGAGTGTCTTTAAGGCTTAACCATGGTATGAATCCTTTTTAAATGTAGATTTCTCAAGCTTTGGAGGTGAACGTTAAGTAGTTAATGAGACGTAATGGTATGTAAGGCTAACCCTTCTTCTTAAGGCATGTTCCCATTTGTCGTATACCTTCACGTGAATTCCATAATGTGTTCCATGATGACTTCAATTCCTAGAATCACTAAAGCTCATAGTTCTTGATATTCTCATGATTCTATTGGTCCCATCCTATGATAGTTAATCCTCTAAGGAAAGATATAACAAAAGTGATGATGATGATGATGTTGACGATATTTATGTACTCCTATATATATATATATATATTGGTGCGCGCGCAATAGATATCATACCCGGCCATATAAGCTCGGTGTTACCTATATATATATATATATATATATATATATATATATATATATGTTACTTAATAGCAATATATATATATATATATATATATATATATATATATATATATATATGCTATTAAGTAACACCGCGCTTATATGGCAATGGACATGATATCTATTGCGCGCGCACCTATACGGTTGGGTACGGATAATCTTTGAGCCTTGGTAGGGCCAGGTATGTATAACACCAAGCCTTGTCATGGTCGGGTATGTGAAATACCGAACCTCTATGATCGGGTATGGTACTACTATATATGTAAGCATATGTAATGGAAGGTTCCCATTAGAGAAAGGGTGAGTAAATATGATGAATGTCGCTAGAGGTATAAATGGCTCTACCATCCCATGACTCTGCTACCTTATGCTATCTTTCATGCTTCTATTATGCTATTGATTATGCCTTACAAACACAGTACATTGTTCATACTGACGTCCTTTTGTTTGTGGACGCTGCGTCATGCCCGCAGATGTACGGAGAGATAGACTTGATCCTTAGGCTGCTTATTTAGAGACTGCGTAGGGGAGCTCCATTTGATTTGGAGCTGCAGCTGTTGGTACTATTCTTTTGTGTATATACATATAGGCATGGCGGGGCCCTGTCCCGTCTATATAATGTTTCATACTCTTCTTAGAGGCTCGTAGACAGTTGTGTATAGCTGGATGTCTCTCAGCCTTGGCGGCTCGTATTTTGTATATCATTTTGTTAGCCTCGTCGGTTTGTATATATGTATATGGGAATAATTAATGAAGTTGATATAAAAAGTGTTCTTGCCCGATGAGATTTGTGTTATTGATTCATAGGAATTGCGAGTTAGCCATGTGGCTCACCTAGATATGATTGTGAAAGTAAGATGAGAGGTTCCTAGTGGGGTTAGCTCCGGGTTCCCGTCATGGCCCTCCGGTTGGGTCGTGACAATCACTTTATAAAAGAACACCAAACAACTTACATGAAGAGGGGCCTAGACAAACTCACATCAAACTACTTTTCCCCTTTCCTTCTTTACCTGTTTTAGCCTTAAAGTCTTAGGTGATTAGTCCTGGAGAGGTATCATGGATGCAAACAACATATAGACATTTCCTGTTAACCTGTTTAGCTTTTAAAAGCCCTTCTTGAGATCATTCATGCAGATTTCTGGCATTATAAGTTCAAACTCAAACTAAACCTCAATTCCAAAACTCAAGTAATTCTAAATCTTTTTCTTGATTAACCATTTCAACCACCAGAAAGCATATTAGGGCTCAGTGACCCATTCAGTGTTGCTAGGCTTTTTTTTAAGAGTTAGGCATGAATCGGATGTAGAGGAGGGTAGGGTCTTGTGATATAGACAACAAGACTAGCCCCTATTCAGACACACAATTATCTCATGCAATTAGCATGGTAGGTTGTAGGTGTTCTAGCTTGGCCTAAGTGATGTTACAGCGTCATAAGCCTATGTTAACCTTTAAATGAACTGTTCATAGCCAAAGGTTTCCATTCCCAGTTTTAATATAAGCTTAGGAGCCTCAAATTAGCAAGTTTTACCTAGTTAAGCCAATTACTCTTTAAGACTGATTCAAACAAGTCCTCACAGATTCATTTTAGCTAAGACATTAGAGCTTATAACTAAGTATAACCTTATCAATGATCCAGATAACCATTAGTACTTTAAAAAAGATCATCGGGGGGGGGGGGTGTATTTAAGCTTAACAAGATGTTCAGGACATAACATTAGCAACCAACGGTCGATTATCCCACATTACTCCATTGAGAAAGTTAGAGACTAAGAAAGATAACATTAAGTAGGAAGAACATGAGCTAACTAACAATATATTACTAGACTAAACACCATTACACTTAAATAAAAATAGAAATTTAAAGTAAAGAAAAAACAAGATAGTAAATTACCTTTTTTGAGCCCAGCCGGAGCAAGAATGGATTTGAAAGCCTTTGTGCTTCTTCTCCTCAACTCAGCCACCACACAAGAAAATAAAATAAAATAAAAAATTTTAAACTTGAAAACTCAACCTCTAACAGTTAAGTGCAAAATTTTACGAATAGCTTTTAAAAATTCGAGTCAAAGGCTCAAAATCAAGCTTTTCGTCTCTTCCAAAACTTGTCCTCTTTGAGAAATGGGGTTCTATAAAATAGAACCCCAAAATTAATCCTAAAACCTACACTACCGATGTGGGACTAGCAATTTTTTTCAGAAAATTAAGCTTGTGCTCGAAATGAACAATCCAGATCAAAGCAAGGCCAACATGGACGACTCGATTTTGACTTGTTCCCCTCGATCCAGTTGACTCTCCAAGGAACCAATGAGAGTCAGGGTTCAACATGGTAAAACAAAAACTAATTAATACATATGTACTTGATTCAGACAAAAAAAATCAAGAAAAAAAGGAGTGTACTTGATCTTTAGGTAGTGTTTGGTGAGAGACGGTGGAGAGAAGATGAGCTAGCATTAAATGCTACTTGTTTTAGGCATGCAAGGACTAGCTGGTGACTATGACACCTGAGATTTTTCCACTTCCGGAAAAGAAGTGGCAGAGGAGAGAGAAGTGAAGCGAGGCGGCGGCTATTAGGGTTTAGGTTAAGAGAGTAAGTGTTACATCCCATACATTTGTACGTTGGAAGTTGATCGATATAAATTCAAGGACAAGAGCATTTTTGAGGTTATATGTATTTATACTATGTTTAACAAGTGATAAGTAAGTATTGTGAAGTTTAGAGCTTCAACGAATTGAAGAGTATAAGTTTGATCAATGTGATACACCGGGATTTCGGGCTATAATTTGAATCGCTCGACGTATGTAAGTAGACCTGAGCCTCATAGAATATTGGTATATTCAAATATGCGAATAAAGAGCTCGTTGTATAAGAAGATGAAGTCCCGAAATGATTTTAGGACTTAACAAGTGTGACGACGGTGATTGAAATAATATTTCGTGTATGTACAAAGAGGCTATGGACTAGAGTTCTACCACATGATTTATGATGATGAGTATATGAAGTGATCAATATTTAAGTGAATTGAGATCAAGGAATAAATTACGAGTGTAATTGGTTAAATGAGGAATTTTAGTGGAAGACAAGCAATTAATTAAGATTATTGAATAAATATAATGTGGACAAAATTTCTTTTAAGTAATGGGACAACCTTTGGACTACAAGTTGCCAAGTGGCAAAAATTGGTTAAAGGGATGGCATTAAGTGAATATATGAGTCATAAAGCACATCATGTGCCATAATGACACATGGCAAGTGAAGAGCACAATAATGTTGATCATATCATTTATCCTTATTATCTAATATACTATATATAAGGACCTGTACATTATATGCTTGGAAGAAGAAAATGGTGACTTTATACTCATTCGAGCAGCAACGTGGGTTCATATTTCAAGAAAGTAAGCTACGTTAAAGGGCAGCTATGTCTTCTAGTTATAGTTTTCAACGGATAGAAGGTTACTTCATAGTAAAGTAAGGTGGAAGAAACTCATTTCTTGGCAAATAAGGTAAGAATTATCCTCTCCTAGATATATTTAAGTTCATCCAGGTCATAGTTAAATAGTGGGATGAGAAATACGGAGCTAATAGCGGAAAATCGTATTTTGATGTTGTTGTTGTTGTGTCGACTGTTTGGTAATTTTTTTAAGTTATGTTGTAGCTGGAAATTATTGGAGTAATTTGAGTATACTGTTGTCGTCGTTGATATGTGTTTATGAAGGAAATTGATGGAAGGATTAGGCATGAACTAGCATCTAAAACTGATAATCGGAGGGAGTTAGTTCGTGGACTATTTTGGTCATGTTGTTGCTATATTATTGAGGTGATTTCTTTGTAGTTGCATAGTAGTTGATGTTGTTATCATGTTGTATAATTTTACTAGATGGCTAAGTAAGGAAGAAGTGTATACGATGTGGTATATGAAGCGTATATTGGATTGTTGGATGGGTATCTTGGTTTACTTGTTGAAACGAGTATATAGGAATCATATAAGATTACTGTTCTTGTTGTTGGTTGCTGCATATGTTCTCGTGACTAAGGAAATAAGGGTTTTGTTCTAGGATTAAGTTATCGATTAATATACATGATATGCGAGCGTCATCTAAGTTGTATACGTATTCCTTTGTCATAGGATTGGCACATCAGTTGTGGAAGGTTCGTTATTGAGCGGCTCGAACGACTTGAGGTATGTGAAGGCTCTTATTTCCTTCTTTTGGCATGTCTTAGATATAAGTGAGATGTAATGAAAATCCTTAGTATGATTCCATTCATAATGTCCGTTCATGTTCTTGGTTCTTATTCACTTCTTGACAGTAGAGCTTTAGGTTTATCGGGCACCTATTACTCATGTCCCATCTACTGTGAATGGATTGTCAGTATGTTTCATGATAGCATGATGTATACGACGATAGCTGGAGCGCAAGATTACCTTAAATTATTCCTGTGAATCCAAACACCTATCCCTAACGAAAGATGGGGTATTACGAGATGAACGGGAATGATAGACTTCTTGGTAAGGTGTAGAATGAACATGTAGCTTTCTGAACGTTTACATTTCAATTCCCAGGGAACTCTTATGTGCTTAATAACTATATGATCTTAAATGAAATGAGAGTAATCGTAATGATACCTATGTGCATTGCATATGCATCGGGTTGCACGTTCCGCAACACTTGCATAGCATATGGATCGGGTTGTATATTCCGCAACACATGCTTATTATATGGATTGGGTTGCCCGTTCTGCAACACATGCATGGCACTGGATCGGGCTGTACGTTCCGCAACACATGCATTGCATTTGGATCAGGTTGCGCGCTGCAACACATGTATAGATAATAGTAAAGGTAAGGAGTTAATCAAAGCCACCAGATGGTATAGACGTATACGTAACTGAGATCTTAAGAGCATGATGATAGATGTTATGTATAATTGTATATTAGATGTCCTTTGGTAAGTCAGAGATGCCAGGTTATATTCTTGACCTTTCTCTTATGGTGTATAAATATTGTGTTACGTTTCATGCCTTACATACCAGTACATTCTTCATCTTGTTGTCTCTTTGCACGGGGGCCTTGTGTTTCATAACATGCGGGTTTAGATAGAGGAGGTGAGGATCACTCATAGTAGGTTGTCCGGATTCTTGCTTTTGTTTGTGAGCTCCATTTCTTCCTGGAGCATTACCGAGTCAAGGTTATGTATATTGTACTTTTGGCATTATGGGTACGTCGGGGGCCCTGTCCTGACTTATATACTTTGTCTATGTCTTTAGAGGCTTTTTGTAGACAGATCCTCTGAATGGTTTAGATGTGTCTTGTCGTTAGGATGTCGGCCTCGTGGCCCTTATGTGTGTGTCTATATATATATATATATATATATATATATATATATATATATATATATATATATATATATCACTTATGATTTGAGATGTCATTTGTGGGGATATATCTTTGATCTTGGGGTCAAATGTTTATTTATGCATGACATGATGTTTATAGATGGGCCTCGTTGGCCTTATTTGTCCTTTGGAACTTAGATGATTCGAGTTATAGTTTGGTTTTCTCGGTCCTGACCAGGGGCTGAGTGCTAATCATACCCCACCAAGGTTGGGGTGTGACAGTAAGAGAGAGGAGAGAGAAGGAGGGGTGTGTTTGGTATGAATGAAATGTTTTTAGGGGTATTAACACCCCCCCTTATCTGATTTTTTTGGGTCGGGTCGGTCCATCTCATCGGACTGGTCCTGGTCCAAATTTTTAGAAAGAAATGGGGCCTCTTCTACCCGTATACCATACATGTATATATATATATATATGTATATTAGGTGTATATACATATATGAAGGCCAAGATAGGTGAAGCAAAAAAACAATGGCCGAAATTAAAACATCGATTATTGACCATAACACTTTAATTATAACATATTTAGGACATAATTAACCTACTAATTAATTTAAAAGTGCGGTCAATTATGCAAATGGGCTTAATTTGCAAATACGGCCTTAATTGGTTTAATCCTAATTGTTTATTTCAATTATGGACATATTTAGCCTAATTAGCCGATTAAAGGTTAAATTACATTAATGGCCGGCCTTAATTAATTTGAGCCAATGGATTTGGTCATTTCAATCAAAGCCACTAGGAGGCTAAATTTTGCAAAAATGACCCCAATTGCCCTAAACCGTGAATTGATTAATTCAATTGTTGTCATATCTAAATTAATTAAATAATTAAAACTCAATTTGCAATAATGAACCTCTAATTGACTAACTATCCCAATTAAATGCTAGAAACAATTGTGACTAATTTTAACAAATTATGCCAACACCCAAAATTAGGGGTAAAATGGTCAATTCATTTAATTAATCAAATTCCTTGGACTGAATGAAATAATTTATTTTGCTAATTGATTTTGGCAATTTAAATAATCAAATAAATAATTATCTAAAATTGCTTGTCTCTTAGGTTAAATCTAGCAAATAACTCATAATTGTTATAAAATGTGCGTCACGACCCAATTGGAGGGCCATGACGGGCACCTAACCGTACTAGTCAAGTACCATCTAACGTACTTCTGTGACATCAATATGAATATAGGTGGGCCAGTAGGGCTTTGATATTCAATAGACTCATAAGAAAAACATGTCTGTATTAAATAGTCTCAAAGACTCATCTATATGGATATGCTGGACATACTATATAAGCCAGCAAGGCTGTCATGATCATCTGTGTGACAACATATGAAAAATCAAGTCTGGACATTATCTGACTGTACATAACTGTCTACAAGCCTCTACTGGAAAACATAACATAACGTGGTCGGGACAGGGCCTCGCCATACCCATGCATATGTACATATGTGTATATATACATAATAGTGCTGACCCCTGGCATCTTCGGAGCAAATGGAGTGCAACAATCTTAACCGCTGAGCTGACATCCTACTAAATGGATCACCAACCTGTATCTCGGGACCTGCGGGCATGAAACGCAGCCCCCAAACAATAGGGGAGTCAGTACGAATAATGTACCGAGTATGTAAGGCATGAAAATTGCATATATAAGAATCAGGAAAGGAATCTGAGACATGAGAGTCAATCTGTATATCTGAATGTGCCTGTATAACTCTGTATATCTGAAAGTGTCTCTGAGGGCGTATGATATGCATGATTTCTTTCAAAAATCATATACATATATCATAATACCGTAGCCGGCCATATAATATAGGCTCGGTGTTATCCGTACCCGGCTATGACAGGCTCGGTGTTATCCATACCCAACTGCAGTGGTGTGCACAGTAGGTGCCATACCCGATTGACTATAGCATGGTCGGTGTGGTAAAATAAGTGTACACATATATACAATGCATGAATGACTCATAGGAATAACTTCTGGGCCTTTCAGAGTGACGTAGGGTCAGTAACCTTCGAATATCATTATGGAGCTAACATCATCACATGTCTTACCTTTGCTGGTTCATTGATCATAAAATTAAATCAAGAATCATAAAAATGAAATAATACCATTATCAGGAATCCGAGGGAACACAGACTTTCTAGCATTCTAAGAATGCAATCATTATGGATATCGTTCGTTCGCTTGTTTCGCTCTCTTCATATGATTCATCCCAAAAAGAAGGAAAGAGATAGCCTTAACATACCTTGTCGTCTACCTATAAGCTCAACGTTAACTTCCCGAGCTTGCGAATCTACATTCAAAGGATATATACACGAATCAGCCCCCAAACTACACTTCTATTCTTCATTTTACACTAGCAAATGATTTACGAAATTCGGGCAGCATTTCCCCTACATAACTCACTCCAACCAACCTCCAAATCAATCCCAAAACATTAACAATAACATCAACAACGTTATCAACATCAAATCCATGAAAAACTGATCAATAATTCACTCTACAACTCTATGGAAATCAGCCCATAACTCAACACCTTTACATAAGCAACTATGGCCTTAGCTGCTAGAATTTCCTTCACTTTCAAACCATAAATGTTATATCCCGTATTTTGTACGTCGGGACATTCCGAGCTAGGTGCGGAAAGTTAATGGCAAGACTATTTTCTGACCTTGTCTTAAGACATAAGTTGCTTGTGAATTTTGTTGGATGGAAACATTAAGGAAAAATTTGGGGCCAAAAGTTAATTATAGAAAGTTGGCCATTTCATGAAATTAAAAGCCATGTGGCCATGCACATGACTTGTGGGCCATGGGCCACATGGGTGTATAACATAAGCTTATAAGGATGATTAGTTAATCATCTTCATCATTTTTATCTCTAGAAATTTCAAGAAGTTGGAGAAAAAGGAGAGGGGGTATTCGGCCATGGTGGCCGAATCCATACCCATGGAAAATCATCACAAAAAAATTATTCTCTTCTAGGTTTTCTACTAATTGGAAGGTCCTAATCAACATGGAGTAATTGTTAGAGCAAGAAAATCGTTCGTTGTGGTTATGAGCAAGTTCATCCGAATAGAGAAGTTGAAGAGAAAAGGTGAGGTTCAATTTTCTTTACATGTTTTATAGTTGCTTATGCATGTGGTGATATGTAGAAATGAATGAACTCACAAAATTATGTGTGTGGGTTGTAGCCGTGTGGTGTGAGTTGTGTAGGAGTGGTGTATTAATTGTATTTAGCATGTTTGAATGTTGTTGTAGTGTGTAAAAATGGATGAAAATTCATGAAAATATGGATGTTAGTGTGTGGCCGTGTGTGTGGTGTAGTGGCCGTATATATATATGGTGTTGTGTAGAAGTGAGAATTAATTTTATTTAGCATGTTTGGTTGTTGTTGTGTGGATTCTATGATGAAAACGAAGGTTTAATGATTTAAATGGAAGTTGGAGTCGTTATAGGTTATTAGAGAAGAGAATGTGATTTCCATATGGTTTCTTGTATTTATGGAAATGAAGTTATTAACATGTAGATTGTTGGTGGAGTATATAAATTTGAAAGAAAGAAATGTGTTGTAGTTGTCCTTATGGAATTTGAGAGGTTTCGGGTGATGTTGCCCATTGGTTGAGCCGTTTGAATATTTTGCGGATTGTTTGAAATGTTCTTGAATCTTGTTTGGATGGTTTCGGATTAGCACTTGAATGTATGCAAGCATTGATGTTGGCTTGATCATATGTGGTTAATTTGAACAAAAATGGAATATTGCCGAAATATGTAGAAAAGAGTTATTGACGATAGAATGCCTTTTGAATTAATTGTTGATGTTGCTAGAATGGTTGTTGGTATTGTTGTTGAAGATTTAGCTGAGTTGAAATCTCGGGGATGTTGAATTTACAGGGGAGATGCTGCCCAAATTTCTGTAAATGGAGTGCTAGTTTAGAATTGGATTTCTAAGAGCTTACGACTAATATTTGGCGTCTAATGATGTTATTGTAGATTTTGGAGAAGCCAAGATGTAAGTTTGGATTAATTTAGGAAGCGGACGAGGTATGTGAAGCTTACTCTTTCTTTCTTGTGGCATGTCCTAGTCGTAAGTAGATTGTGATACGAGTCTCGGGGTAACTCCATTCTTAAGGTCCGAGCTTGTGTACGATTCTTATTCATTTCTTAATGTTGGCCCTCTTAATGCAGTCGAACCATGATCCTTATGTTTTTATATGATTTGGGTTTCAAAGGTTTTATAAAGGCTTTTATTCCAAAAAGGTTTCGTAACTACGAACAATCGTAACTTTCATAGACGAGCTCGGATCGCTTCGAAACGTTCGTAGGAGATTCTAAAATGAACAAGGTCTCCAACTTTCATAAATGGACTCGGATTGGTTGGATACTCGTCCGTGGGCCCCGAGACTTTCCCCTGTGTAGTATTAACGACCTTTGAGAGGATTTAGTGTGACTATCGTCTTAACCCTCGAGCATCGACCACTTACTTCTCTATTAAGTTTGCAATGACAATTATGCCCCTACTTCCCATAAGTTATTTCATATGGTTTGATACGTATCTATGAGTCCTAAAGTTCTACTTGATATACCCTCGAACGACATTCGGAAGAAACTTGATTTGACCATCGTCTTGATTTTTAAATGACGATTCATTTTGAATGTTCTATTGAGTCTTTGAAAGTATTTTAAATTGCATATAGTTGCTCACGACTCTGCTCGTGCATTTTGTTATTACCTCCTTCACCGAGTCTCGGGCCGGTTATGTTTCGTGCGTACTATGATATATTCCGGAGTATGATGTGTCTGGTTCGCCGAGCCCCTCATTAGAGGGCCGGGTACCGAGTATATTTGGCGTATGATGTGTTACGGCGTTACGGTGTGTTATGTGATATGTCGGGTTTCAGAGATATGAAATCTTCTGGAGTATAATGTGTTATGGCGCCATTGACAGGCGGGCGACCATAGTTCTAAGAGCCCATGCATGATTTGTGTTTTTATGAGTAAGCATTTTGATATTTTTGGATATTGCATTTACTTTCTGTACTTCTGGCTTTAACTATGATCTTGTTTACTATATTTCATGCTTTGCATACTCAGTACATATTCCGTACTGACCCCCTTTCTTCGGGGGTTACGTTTCATGCCGCGCAGGTACAGGTACTTACTTGGATAATCCACCAGCTTAGGATTCTGTTCGTTCACTGTTTTGGAGCGCTCTCTTGTTCGGGAGCCTATGTTTTGGTCCGCATTTGTTATTGCATATATGTATATGTTTATTCACGGGTACGGCGGGGCCCTGTCCCGTCATATGATTTTGTCATTATTCTTAGAGGTCTGTAGACATATATGTGTGGGTTGTGGGTAATCTCTGTTCAGTTGTGTCTGTGGGATTTGCGATCTGGACGTCCCCCTACACTATGATAGCCTTACCGGCTTATATGTGATATTATCTGCTGGAAGTTATGACAGCGACATGTATATGTATATTTGTGACAACTTTGGGGCGACGTTTCACTTTTCTGTACGTACATGTTATTTGTACCGGTATAAGTTATTCGTACGCTATTTCTGATTAATGGGTGTGTACGGGTGCCCAGGTCGGGCACTAGTCGCGGCCTAGGGGGTTGGGTCGTGACAATAAAACTCTCTATACTCACTTAATACCAAGCATAAGATGTGAAACATACCTTTAATATGAAGAAACTCCAATTCCAACTATAACTCTAAGGTACAATAACCAGCAACAAATGTTCAAGAAAAAAGAACTATCAATCATCAACAAACGAGTCTAAGTTTGGGGTTTGATTTCACCTTGGATTCATTTGGGATGAAGGGGAGAGACTTTGGAAATGTTTATAAGCTCTTAGGGTTCAGGGGTGTTGAGAAAATGAGTGAAAAAGACGAGCCAATCTTAATTTATAACTCAAAAGTTCACCCACCGCCTCAATTTCACGGTCCGTAGATTGAAATCGTGTAATTTTCTACGGGCCGTGAACTACAATGTACTTCTCAGATTTACGATCTGTCAGTTTCGTTGGAAATAAAACTCTCTGAACTTCAATTTACATAGGTTATGGATTCCATAACTCCTTGTATGCTAAGAGATATTCCCTTCACAAGTGGACCCAAAAATCTTGTCCGAAAATCTGCCAAGTTCTCCTAAAGTCTCGACAACTAAATTCCTTTGACCTCCAAACTTCCAATACTTGTTACATATGAACTTAAACCTTCATATATAAGGGATAACATATCCAATATCTTGTAACCTCGAAGGCTAACACTCGAGACCAAGACGACTAGTGTACCATATACATCAATGCAACAAATGAGAGACGTATTGTATTCTTTCTTGATTCACTTAGCTCCCAACTCTCGTATTCTCTAGGAGACAAGTTGATGATTATATCTTCCTTTAAGACATGCTCGTAAGCTACTTGTACAATTTCCCCAACAGGTTCTCGGCACGAGTCTAAATCATTAAGATTATTATGGAACCTCAAAGTACGGGAAAGGAGTGACGCGAAATCTTATCTTGTCTTCTTAACTCTGGAAATTCTTGAAACTTGTCCCACTCATACTAGCTTGCTTACGTCGCAAGATAGCGAAATTTTCCAAGGTGTAACAATGTGCCAATTAATTCCTAAATGATTTATAACATTATAGAAATTATTTTATCATATAAGAATGGTAAAGTACTTACCAAAATAATTTCATAAAATCATTTTGACCTTAAAAATGCATGGTTCATTTTGTTTATAATCTAAGGATTCTGAGTAATTAAAATAAATTACAGGAGGTCAAAAATTAGGTGTCAATAATAGCATCCAGGGAAGCTTAACTCCATTGAAGACAAGGGAATATCAATATGCTTTGATGTGCTTCAATTAACAGCTAAAACATGTCTTATGATGGATGAAAAGCTACGATTGATGAAGGAGCAAATTAAAGACCAAGAAGAGTTGGATTGTGAACTAAAATCTGTCCAATGAAAGAGCAAGTCCAGCAACCCATTTAGTGTTTCTAGAAGCTTATTTAATTATGTTGGCTGTCTTTAAATTTATTGAACAAAGTGTTGGTAGTTTTCTATACACCTAAGAAATTGCACCATATTTACTCTAGTTTGACTACCTTAAAGCTTGTTGAACAAGGTGCTTACAGCCCCCTTCTAGGCTCCTATATAAAAGGGTATTTTCTTATTCAATGTAACCAAGTTTGATTATTAATATTATTAGCCTTGTGGCTCCCTTTTTGTTCTACTTTGAACAGTAACTTGGATCCTTCAATGGTAAGATTCCTCATTTGAGTTCCCTCCCTCCTTTTTTCTTCTTCTTAATTGATTTACTGCTTCTTTTGCTATTAAAACAAGGTTTTGAAGTATCAAATAGTTGAACTTGTGCTCTTTTCTCTCAAGAATCAATCCTTCCCTCTTTCTAACTTCTAATTCTAAAGTCTTCCGCTATCCATGCTATTATCAAGTGGTGTCAGAGCTTTAGATGGTTGGTTCTTCTTATACTTACTCGATCTATTGATTTGAATACTAGAAAAAAAACATCCTAAAAAAAAATTACTATAGCGTGATTAGTAACCAATTTTTTTTAAAAAAATTGAAATCTATTCAAGTGAATAGTGGCGTGAACAGTGTCTTTTTGGTATTATTCACTTATTTTTGATATGTTTGCACTCAATCTCGTGATTTTCTGACTTGAAGGTGTTGGGATATTCTCTCTACTTGTTATTTTGTGAAACTCAGTGGGATTTGAAGTTGTATTCAAATCTTGTTCATCAAAAAATCCCAGAAGGTCATAAATAATCTCAAAAGTCACTCAGAGAAGTGCAAAGGGCATTGCAACACTTTTGGTTAAAAGCTCATTCGATATGTTCTAGATCTTCTCTTGAAATTGTTAATTCACTATATTTGATTTCCTATTTATTCTCTTGCTAGAGACTTTAATTATTTGTTCATACTTACCGTGTTCTAGTGATTTTGTGCCTATTTCTTTATTTCATGCCAATTTTTCTTGTTTCCAGTCCGTTAAAGTTTTTATTGTGGTCCTTTTCTTTGTTTAACATAAACTCCATTCTTGAACCAAACTTTGAAACTTACTTTGAGGTGTTTGAGTTGCTTGTTCGTGGAAGAACTTTGAGAAGCATCCCTTGAGTGGTAAAAGGCAAGAGTGGTGAGATTATTTGAGGGTAAAAACCTACTTGTGTGATACACGAGTGTTGAGAGCCACTATATGAGTGATAAACCAAGGGTGTGATTCTTTTGGTGAGGTCCTTTTGCTTCTAACAATTTTTTTTTTTTGTAATTAAGTAATTTGCAGGTCTTTGGGAGGTTGTGGCTACATTCATGAATACCAAAAGAAAGGAAGAAGATAAAAGATTAAAAGAAAGATATGAAGATACCTTTTACAAGGGGTTACAAAAACTCTATGAAGCGATGAAGAAAGCAAATGATGAGTGGGATGGAAGAAAGAAGAAACAACATAATTCCACAAGAACATCTTCAAACTATCCTTCATCTATTGAGGGGGAGTTGAAGCACAAGGCATATAAAAAAAGGACCAAAGGGAAAAATCAAGTGCTTGTAGAAAACTAAAAATCAGAGTTGATGTTAGAATTCTTCCAAAAGATAGAAGAGGAATTTTTGGCAAGTATGTGGGTGCTTATGATACTTCAAATAGCATATTCTTCCAAGGAAAGAAAGGGAGTGTTTCTTCATCAGTTGGATCCTCTTTCATTCCAAACAAAAGTGAGGATGAGAGACAAAAGAAAGAGAGAAATAAAAGTGAGCAACTTGACAACTCTAGAGAGGAAAAAGAAGAGGAAGTGATGAGTCAAGAGAGTGAGTTGTCAAGAAGTAGAAATGAGTGGACATAATTGAGTGAAGTGAGTTCAATAGGTAAAATAGAGTGTGAATAAGTACAATTGAGAGATGAGGAAAAAGAAGAGATAAAAACAAAATAGAGTGCATAAGTGCGAAAGATTCTTGTTCAAGCTCTAACCAATTAACTCATTCTTTTTCTAATGTTTGTGTTCCAAATGTGCAGGTTATTGAAGAAGAACCCATTGAAGTGTTGGAACAACAATTGAAGGGAGAATATATCTTCAAAGAAGATTTGAAAGGTTAAAAGGCTGATGATCCGTGGAAGCAACATCAAGTTGATGACAAAGTCGAGCTTGATGATATCATGTGGTATGACCTTATTGATGATATTTGTAGATGCAAATGAAGCTGAACTTGTACCACAATTTGAAAAGGTCAAATCTTTAAGTGGAGATGTGACTCAAATTTGGAGTGAACATGACCTTGTTGATTATTCTTCTTATGTGAACAATCTGTCACAATGTAATGAAAATGAGGGACGAGATAAGTTGAGTGAACAAATCTAAGAAAATTTGAGAGAGGTTGAATCTTGTTCTTATGCCAATCAACTAACTCTTTCTTGTTTTAGTCTTACATCTCCTTTCATGTAGAAAATTGAGGATGAACTTTGTGTAAAGGGTGATGAAACCTCACTTGAAGAAGAAAAACTCATTGGTCAAGGTTTTAAACTGCATTATACACCATTATGGGATGAAGAGTTTGGAGTACATTTTTGTCCACTTTGGGATTTCAATGAAGGAAGCAAAGATGATGAAGTTTCCAATGAAGATAATGAGACACATGAAGCTTTTGATGCCACAGATTTTGGGGAAGTTGAGCTAAATGTAGAATGTAATGGCTCAAGTGTGGAAAAGAAAAAGTTCTCACATGTTGCTAACTTCACAGTATCTTGTTTTGTAGATCCCTTTTTGCAGGTTCATTCCAAGCCACTATGGTATATCTTATGGTGAGGTTAAGTTGTTTAGAAAGAACAAGCATGGTATGTTTTCTTAGTATTCATATGCTTTTGGTTTAGATAATGATCCACTACTATTTAAAGAGCTTATGAATTGTGTTTTTAGTGCTGGCGTTGGTGATACATTTTTCTGTTAGACGATGTTATGCTTGGATACTTAAAAGAAGTGTTTGTGCATTAAATAATTAAGTGGGTTAAGTGGTTTCTTGGTTACTACCTTGTGTTATTTTTATGAAGTACTTGTTGTGTTTTTCCTACTTATGTGATTATCATGTTGGTTGGAGGTCAATATCAAGATTCAAGGATGAATATTCTTTCAGAGGGGGAGAATGATAGCAACCATGGAAACTCAACTCCATTGAAGGAGAAGATACGCTTAACGTCAAGATTCGAGGACAAATCTTCTTTAAGAGGGAGAGAATGATAGCATCCATAAAAGCTTAACTCCATTGAAGACAAGAGAATATTAAGATGCTTTGATGAGCTTCAATTAACAACGAAACTATGGCTTATGATGGCTGAAGAGCTCCAGTCAAAATAGATCTTTTGGGAAGTCTTACAACTATTTGGAGGCCCAAATTGAAGACCAAGAGGAGTTAGATTATGGCCCAAAATCTGTCCAATGAAGGAGCAAGTCCAACAGCCCAATTTAGCGTTTCTAGAAGCTTATTTAATTATGTTGACTGTCTTTAAAGCTTCATTGAACAAAGTGTTGGTAGTCTTCTATGCATTTAAGGAATTGCACCATATTTACTCTAGTTTGACTACCTTTAAAGCTTGTTGAACAAGGTGCTTGCAGCCCCCTTCTAGGCTCCAATATAAAGGAGTATTTTCATATTCAATGTAGCTAAGTTTGAATATTAATATTATTATCCTTGTGGCTTACGGAGACCTTTGAGGTTCTATTTAGGGTTTACGATTTTTGTTCTACTTTAAATAGTAACTTAGATCTTTTGATTGTAAGATTCCTCATCTGAGTTCCCTCCCTCCTTTCTTCTCCCTAATTTCTTCTTCTTCTTAATTGATTCACTACTTCTTTTGTTATTAACACAAGGTTTTGAAGTATCAAATACTTGAACTTTCTCAAGAATCAATCCTTCCCTCTTTCTAACTTCTAATTCTAAAGTCTTTTGCTATCCGTGCCATTATCACATGGATTGGTTGGTGTCATGTTATTGTCACGACCCAACCCCGTAGGCCGTGACTAGTGCCCGAGTTGGGCACCCAAACACATTCATCAAATTTGGATCACAAACAGATAGCTTATACGCATACAAATGTCAGACGCTGTCTCAAATGCAAACATACATATATCAGAAGCCGGAAAGGCTATCAAGTGGCGCGTCGGCCCAAGACATATACAAAAGCAAGCGAGCAAGGCGCCACGGTGAATAGGATGCCCGAGAACATATAACATACGTACACACACATGCGGGATAGGCCCTAACCCACGTATACGTCTACGGACCTCTGGAAACGGACCAACGAGAATCATATGACGGGACGGGCCCCGCCGTGCCCCGAACAAACTCATACATATACAACGGACGAGTATATACCAAAATGTGGGCTCCGAAATAAAGAGAGCACTCCAAGCTGAGAATGGGTGTCCTAGGCGGCGGATCACCGAGCGTGCGTCTCAGCACGCGGGCATGAAACGCGACCCCGAAGAAAGGGGTCGGTACGGAATATGTACCGAGCATGTAAAGCATGAAATACGATGGCGTAGTCGTACTTTAAATAAGGAGTAGAAAACATGAATACGGTACCCGAAACCACAAAACTTACCTCCGAAACATAAATCATACATGTCCATATCATATCCCAATCGGACAATCATTCCGCACGTACGTATACATATAGCGTGTCCGGCTCTCTAACGAGAGACTCGGTAAGTAAGATCATATCATCATCCCATATATACATACATATAGCGTGTCCGGCCCTCTGACCAGGGACTCGGTGTATAGCGTGTCCCGGCCCCCAGTGAGGGTCTCGGTGTATAGCGTGTCCGGCCCTACTAGTGAGGATCTCGGTGTATAGAATCATGTCATCATCATATCATCATATACATAGCGTGTCCCGGCCCTCTAGTGAGGGACTCGGTGTATAGAATCGTCATATCATCCTGTTATCACATATCATATCAAACTTCATATCACATCATATTTCGGAATAGACATCACACTTCAGAATACAGCATAGTGCACACGAACAGAGTAGCGAGGAACCATATACACAAATCATCATCACAGGCTCGACAACATAGTCAATCGAAATCTCATTTTAAAGCTAAATAACAGTTAAATCAAGTTTCTTCCGAAAATCATTCGAGAACATATCAAGTAGTACTTTAGAGATTGTAGGTACGTGTCAAGATCGCATAACATAGCTTGTGGAAGACAAGAACATAGTCGTCATTACAGACTCAATAGAATAGTCGAAGCGAATTATTATTTCAAAACCAAGACAATAGTCAAATCGAATTTTCTTTCGAATACCACTCGGGAACATATCAACCCGAACTTCAGAAACCATAGTTATGTAACAAAATCATATGCGTGAGATCATTATCATAAACTCAAAAGGTAAGCAAACTGATCGTACTTGAAATCGGGGACATAATCGTATCATATTCTTTCAAAAGTCGTCAGAAGTATATAAAGGAAAGTCGCGGGACCCACGGATGGGTGTTGACCCGAGCCGGGCCCGCCTATGGAAATCATAGTCAACATACGTCATAGAATCATTTTTGAGCACATTGAGGCGATCCGGTTCTGTCTGTGAAAGTTACGGACTTTCGTAGTTTTCAGAATCATTTAGGAACAAAACTCTTTTAAAAACCGACTTTTTATGCAACTCTTGAAACTTAATCATACAAAAGACATAGGGCCAATATTTCATCATATCAGGCATACAAAGACCAAGAAACAAATAATAATCACAGACATGGTCGGATCGCGAGAGTAGAATTTCCTCGAGGCTCGTATCATAGCCTATTTACGACTAAGGCATGCCAAAAGAAGGAAGGGTTGCGC
This sequence comes from Lycium ferocissimum, assembly GCF_029784015.1. Classification (NCBI taxonomy): domain Eukaryota; kingdom Viridiplantae; phylum Streptophyta; class Magnoliopsida; order Solanales; family Solanaceae; genus Lycium; species Lycium ferocissimum. The sequence goes on from NW_026716251.1 coordinate 29,195, forward strand.
TTTACATACCTCGATCGCTTTCAACGCTAATCCAAACTCAAGCTAACTCCAACCTACGTCTCGGGCTGCCCAAGGTCTACAAACAATTCATAACATGCCAAACATTAGCTATAAACATTTTGGGCATTTAATTCCAAATTAGCCCTTAATTCTACAGAAATTTGGGCAGCATTTCCCCTGTAAATAGGCCACCCCGAGAATTTAACTCGGCCCAAATCAACTACAACAACAACAAAAACCAACCTAGCAACATCAATAACCAATCCGAAAGGCAATATAACATTAATAACTCTCTTTTACATCATTCGGCAACTTTCAATATATTCGATTCAACGACTTACGTTCAAGCCAACATCAACGCTTTTACATTCAATCACCAATCCAAATCCATACTAGCATCATTTAAGAACATTTCAAACAATTTATACAATATTTCCAACAATCCAACAAGGCTCTAATTTGCCCAGCTGTCCCCAAACCGAGACACACTATAACACACTTCTCATTTCCAAATCATGATTTGCACCAACAATTCACATTCTAACAATATCATTCTCATAAATATACAAATTACATCAAATGTACAATAACCTCCAAATCAGTCCACAACAATTACAACACCAATTTGAGTCATTAAACATTCATTTCCAACATAGAATTCATAACGACGACGACTAAAACATTAAGCGATATTAATTGATTTCTTGTCACATAAATGGCCTACATTCGCCAACACCTCCCACCAACATATATAAATGATTCTCATTCATTTCTTCACCTTACAATGATCACAACATGCTAACTAGACTTCAATTCATGACTTCAATTCAACACAACACACACACACCTCACACGCTATGCACTACATTCACAACCTCCACTTCAACATGCCATATTTCATGAATTTCCTTCATTTTAACATACTACAACATGCATACAACATTTATAACACATAAAACATAACTAAATCTCACCTTTCTTCTTCAACTCCACAATTTGTCTAGGGTTTGCGATCTACAAAACGAATGGTTTGATGATCCAAACAACGCTTCCACGTTACTTAGGGACCTCAACTTAGTGGATTTGCATCAACAAAATATTTTTAGGATGGCTTGTTCTTGGACTTGAAATTTCCAAGAGTTGGCGAGAGCCTCTCTTTGTGCTTCAACTTCTTGCTTTTTTTTTCTAAGTATGGAAGATGATAAATTGTGAAGACTTGGTCATCTTTTACACCTTATATGAATAATACAAGTGTCCTTGTCCCACACATGTGTTGGACCAATTAAAATTGAACACAAAATGTGTGGGACCATCCAACAAGCCACACGGCCACAAGGCCTATTTTTGCATGATTTTCAACTTCCAAATATATCACTTTTGGTCCCAAATTTTCCTAATTGTTCCATACCAACAAATTCATGAACAACTTATGTCTCAAAATAAAATCGAAGGTCAAAAGTCTCGACTTTGTATCCCGGAATGGTTTTGTCCCCAATTTATCACAATTAATCCAGATTGTCCCAATGTACAAAAATGCGGGATATAACAGTTATGCCACAATAGGATGTAGAGCCAAAATTGTAAGGTTTGAGTTTCCTAACGAAGTAGTTATCGAATGAAAGGTTGATGCAGTAGTACCCATGGATAGATTTATTTCCTATCTTAAAGCGAGAAATATGATCTCCAAGAGATATATTTATCACTTAGTCCGAGTGCGAAAATACAGATACTCACCCCAACTCTCCAGTTCGTACCAGTAGTAAATGAGTTTCCAAAAGTTGTCCAGAAGGTCTTCCCTGAGTTTCTCCCAATAGGGAGATAGGCTTTGGAATTGATATATTACCCGGCACTAAGCCAATATCTATTCCATCATACAGAATGGCTCCAGTAGATCTGAGAGAGTAAAAAATCTTGTTGAAAGATCTTCTTAACAAGGGATTCACTGGGCCAAGTGTCTCACCTTGGGGCGCACCGGTCTTTTTTTTCCAAAAAAAAAAATGGATCCTTACGTATGTTCATTGACTACCATCAGTTGAACAAAGTCAACATTAAAAACAAGTAACCACTTCCTAGAATTGATGACTTGCTCGACCAACTTCGGGGTGCCCAGTGCTATTTCAAGATTGACCTTAGATCAGGGTACCAGTAGTTGAAGCTTAAGGAAGTTGATATTCTGAAGGCCACTTTTAGAACCCATTATGGTGATCTCAAATTTCTTGTCATGTCGTTTGGGTTAACGAATGCACTAGCAACTTTTATGGATCTCATGAATAGGGTTTTTAAGCCTTATCTCGACTTATTCATCATTATTTTTATTGATAACATCCTGGTTAATTCCCGTAGTGAGGCTGATCATGCAGAACATCTCAGAATAGTATTGCAGACACTCCAGGATCACAAGATTTATGCTAAATATTCAAAGTGTGGATTCTAGTTGAAATAAGTAGCGTTTGTAGCTATGTCATTTTAGGGGAAGGCATGAAAGTGGGTTTTTAGAAAATAAATACGATGAAGAATTGGCCCAGACCCACTTCAACAATAGAGATAAGAAATTTCTTAGGTCTGGCGCAGATATTACAGACGTTTTGTTGAGGGGTTTTCCTCTATCTCAACTCCGTTGACTAAGTTGACCCAGAAGAAAGTCAAGTTCCAATGGTCAGATGCCTGTTAGCGAAGTTTCGAAGAGTTGAAAACGATGCTGACTTCTTTTCACGATTCAAACTAGAGGGCCATGACGGCCACCCGGGCCTTACTTGCCGAGCACCACTAGCCATACATCTATAAACATAATCATAACATAGGTGGGCCATGAGGGCCATCACAAGACAACCTGCTGACTCACAGAAGCCATAGACTGAAAATGAGACGAGTCTCCAAAGGACATAAATACATAAACATGCTGGACATACTGTACGGGCCGACAAGGCCATACAACATCTGACTGTACATAACTGTCTACAAGCCCTTACTAGAGTACATGATATAACATGGTCGGGACAAGGCCCCGCCATACCTATAAATATGCATACATATCTATACTGACTCACAAGGAAACTCCGAAGCAAGTAGAGTGCAACAACACTGTCTGCTGAGCTGTTATCCTACTTAATGGACCGTCAACCTATATTTCTTGACCTGCAGGAATGAAACGCAGCTTCCCCAGGAAAAGCGACGTCAGTACAAATAATGTACTGAGTATGTAAGGCATGGAAACAACATAATTGAGACATGAGAGTAACATGAGACAAGAGCGAATCAACCTGTACATCTGAATGCCGCTGAGGGCTACAATATGCATAAGTATCGTACATGTGCGTACATAACGCCTGGTTATACATATATATTCGTATATAACGCCATTAAGCCACTATGGGTATCCTATCGTATTATATCAGCCTCTGTGGGCATCATCATCATCATCATCATATACCAGCTGATCAGGTGGTAGTGTGTATATAACGCCATAACCTTTCCCATATCCCATATATATATATATCATATAGTATATGCATATATAACGCCGGTATGGTCATGGTATAGACAAATATACATAACGCATGAATGATAAGAAGATAGTCGAAATCTATCAGAGTGACGTAAGGTCGTTACACCTCCAATTAATATTATGGACTAACATCATCAACATAACTTACTTTGAAGGATCAATAATCGTAAGAAAATATCAACATCATCATAAAGAGGTCAAGAAACATAAGCTTCTAGCATATCTAAGAGTAGAGTCATTATGAACATCGTTCATTTTCGTTCGTTTCATTCTAGTCATGCCAAAAGAATGAAGAGAACAACCTTAACATACATTATTCTGCTGAGTCGTTAATACCTTCCAAGAAATCCTCCAACAATTCAACTCAAGCTAAAAAAATGTAAAAGGGTCCATTATCAATACTAGGTAAGGGTTAAGTCCGTGACTTAAGCTAGTAACTCATTTGCGTAAATTCGGGCAGCATCTCCCCTATAACAAGGGCCTCCTCCAACACTATACACCAACAACCACAACTAGCACAATCCAACACGTATAAATAGCAATAACAAGATGCTATACAACAACAACAAGTCATAACTACTTGTGACAAGTAGTAAGCTCGGATTAGAACCCATGTGTCCCGAATCGTTCCTTAAGAATTTTTATTCAAACATAAAAATATCCTCAACATGAGAATGAAGTCATTTATCAAAAATTCCATCCCTTTACCGTACGTAGATATATCAAGAAAAAAATTCACAACTTCATTCTTCTTCAATTAGCAACTTTAGGTACTAGTTCATGTTTAGTCAATCCATTTAACCCAACAAACATCAATATGAACTTAATCACGAGTATGAAAACAATATATTTACCTCTTACAGCAGTCTCAAGTTTAATCCCAAGCCTCACCAAGCTTACAATCACCCTTAACAACAAGGCAACATCATATATATAGTTTTCTTGAGGTTTTCATACTTTGCTCTTTGGATTTGAGTTGGTTGATCTTGAATTCACTCTTGAACCCTTATAAAGTTATTATGAAGTCTAGGGAGAGTTTAGGTCAGATTTGGTGTGATAAATGATTAAAAAAAAAAAAATGACCCTTCCCGTACATTTAAATCATCATAGGTCGGCCACCGCCACAACTTTTACGGTCACTTTGATAGGCCGCAGATTATTTGATGCTCTATCAAATGGACCACTCAAAAATGACCTCACTGTGACTGTTTCACTATGGAGGATCCACCATTATATGGGCCTTAGGATGGTTCACGGTCCGTCAAATGGAACCGCCAAATTGCCTTTTTTGACGAACTTGTTTTCTTCGATTTGTTCAACTCCGAAACCTTAGGTTACCTACTAAACTCTCTTTAAGCATCTTCCTTAACCTTATAGGGGTTTCATGTCTTTTCTAGCACACATTAGTTTACATACGATGCAAACGATATGAAATTTTTCAAGGTGTAACATACTTCCCCCCTTAGGAACGTTCGTACATCTGTAAACCTAATCATAACAGGTCTGGTGTATGAAAAAATCTGATTTTCTAACCACAACTACTCTTTATCAGTCCCGTACGGAGTCTTTCTAAAGCTGGCATAATAGTTATTGTTATGTACAAATTTAGTAAGTGGAACATGATTATCCCAATTTCCTTTAAAATCCCGCACACAAGTCCGTAGTATATCTTTGAGTGTCTGAAAAGTGCACTCTGCTTTCCTATCTATCTGAGGATGAACGACGGTGCTGAGGTTAACTTGCATTCCCAAATTTTTTTGTAAGGATCTTTAGATGCTAGCTGTGAACTGGGCACCCATGGTCACTTTTCTTCAAGCTTGAGGTATCACTTCAAAGCCCAACATGTAAGAAACAATAACAAATATAGCATAATCAAACTATTTTCCATAATATCCAGTCACAAAGGTTGTATATAACACTTCAGAACAGTCCAACACGAACCAAGCATATATTGTGCTATTTAAAGTGCTAGCTTGTAGGTTTTCCATCTAGACAACTTAACCGATATAGGAATAATCCCAAGCATGAGCATGAAAGTTCTTACTTACTTTTTACAAAATATAAAACTTGAAATGCAAGCCCTAATCAGCTCACAACAACCCTTACTAGCACCACAAAATCATAAAAGTGACTTCGTGAAGTTGTAATATCTGGAATGCCACACAATCGAACAACCCCCCTGATCTAAAGCTCTGCATGATTTTCTGTTATTACAAATTCCATATTGAACATTTCCCCTTTCCATATCAGTATCTCCATATGCTACCATAGTCCACCGATTTTTGGTGCTCAATGTTCTCCTATAAATGAATCACTTATTCTGTAATACCTTCTTCATATCAATTCATCAATACTGCTCTCTGAGGTCATAATACATCTCTGTTACCTCTGAATAGGTGGAGTACGAGAATAGTGAACTTTGGTCATGATCTTACCTTGCTATTGGAAACACAAGATACTATTTTCGTGAATACCTTCTTTGATTGTCCCTGAAACGGGATCCTCAAGCTAGTGCTTCTTTTACCTCGGCTATGGAGATACATTACGTTCTGGGTATTACATCCTCGATTCCTGGGTTTCCCGAGCATGCCATAAATCAACTATTACCATTTTCGACTGCACCATATTTGTTACATCTCAGAATAAAATTTTGCTACCTTATGATGTAAGCAAGCTTGTATGAGTAGGATGAGTTCTAAGGATTTTCGGAGTTAAGTAATGAAGGTGAGGTTTCGCCTCGAGATTTCTATTGTGATCTACTCGACATAGATTTCAGTTAAGAATTATCTTGAGAGTTATATGACCGGCTTATGGATACGTCTTAAAGTGCGGTATGATATTGCATGTGCTTCCAAGAAGATACGAGAATTCGACGTTGAGTGAATGGAGAATAAGTACACTACGCCCTTCATTTGAGCATATTGAAGTATAGGTACATTGGTTGTCTTGGTCTTGAGTGTTGGGATTTGTATTTGAGGTTACGAGATAGTGGATATGTAATCCCTTGTATACGAAGGTTCAAGTTCATGTGTAACAAGTATTGGAAGTTTTAGAGGTTGAGCGAATCGATGAAATTAAATTTGTCAAAACATTGGCAAAATTTGGGAAAGATTTTGGACAGGATTTTTAACCCAAATTAAGGGAGGTGTATCTCTTAGAATATGAAGAGTTATGGGGTGAATTACCTACCTAAATTGAAGTTCATTAAGTCTAGTTTTCAATACAACAAACCATTCGTCGATATGATATGGGAGTAGAAAGTTATGGGTGTTTTAAGACAAACTGTCTGGGCAGAAGGGGGACCTTGTCGAGCGGCCCCCAAAGCGAGATGGTAGCTTGCTCTGAGCCGCGCTCAACGAGCCTAAGTGGGGCAGTGCAGATTGTTGGAAGATATATATTTATCTAACTCGTCCTCTTTCCTCATTTTTACTTCAACCACTAGAGCATATGCTTTATCTAGACCCTCTTAAATATCTCCCAACCATATTCCATCGAATTAAGTAATGGTTTTGTCTTATAACTGTGAAACTTGTAAGGAATCGTAGTAGTTACGTTGCTTGATACATGGCTGGTGGTTTGAGGATTGAACCTGAAGATTTTCTTGGAGATTCTGAGTATTCAAGGTAAGAATACCACCTTAACTTTGTTATCAAGTCTTGTGTAGAGGGACTTGTTGGTTTCGAAGTGAAGAAAATATGTTATGAGAGGTATGAGTTGACTTGTTGTGATAGCTGCCTTGAGGGTTGATTTGGAATAAGGTTTTGGAGAGATTTCTACTTGATTATGTTATTATATCCTATTGTTGTCATTGTTGATGTTGTTGTGTATGTTGTGGGCTGTTTTTGAGTTGGATTGGATTAAGAAATTTAGGGAAATGCTGCCCAAATTTTGATAGGTCACTAGTTAGCCTAGAATGAGTTTACAAATGTTGTATAAGATCTAATTATGGTATGTATTGCCTTGTTTGTAGAGTTGCAAGCTCGTGAAGTAAATGTTGGACATTAAGTAGGCAACAAGGTAAGTTAAGTCTATCCATTTCCTTCTTTTTGGCATGAATCATATGAGAAAAACGAAACGAACGAACGAACGAACGAACCTTATCCATAATGATTCCATTCTTGGAATGCTAGAAAGCTTATGTTTCTTTGGAATCCTGATAATGTTATTACTTAATTTTTATGATTCTTGAATTGATCTTGTGATCATTGACCCAGTAAAGGTAAGATATATTGATGATGTTAGCTCCATAACGATATTCGGAGGTTACCGCTTTACGTCACTCTGAAAGGCTCAGATGTCACCTTTATGAGTCCTTCATGCATTGTATATGTATGTATACACTTATTTCATCACACCGAGTCATGCTATAGTCGGCCGGGTACGACACCTATTGTGCACACCACTGCAGTTGGTTACGGATAACACCGAGCCTATATTATAGGTCCGAGTATGGTATTATGATATATGTATATGATTTTTGAAAGAAATCATGCATATCATACGCTATATATATATATATATATATATATATATATATATATATATATATGGGTATGGTGGGGCCCTGTCCAGACCACCTTACGTATATTTTCCAGTAGAGGCTTGTAGACAATTATGTATAGTTAAACGAAGTCCAGACTTGATGTTTCATATGTTGTCACATAGGTGATTATGATGGTCTTGTTGCCTTATATATGAGTCATTCAGATTATTCGATACAAGCATGTTGTCCTTACAAGTCTATTGAGTATCATATAGTGGCCCTATCGACCCACCTATGTTCCTATTGAAGTCACAGATATACATTAGATGGTACTTGATAGGTACAGTCAGGTGCCCGTCATGGCCCTCCAGTTGGGTCGTGACAATATTTCAGCAATTGAAACTTTTTACTTATCTTAGTAAGTCCTTCTTACACTTATATCATTTTTACGATTATATAGTTCCCTGCCATCCTCCAACTTTCCTCATAATCCTTAATGACTTGCGACTTTTACGAGTAGAAGTATTCAATATTCATTTTGGTATTAGCTCTGTCTTTAATCACTTGGTATAATCAAGTCTTCTCATCCCTTCTTATTACCGTTACCATCCTCTAGTTCCTTAATCATGCTTATCCTACTCCATTTCTGTTGCAACTTGGCTCCAGTTTCATTACGTTCTGAATCCCTTGTGCCTGAAATACCTATAACATCTCTGGGCTTCCGCTTCTATATCATCATGCATCTATCATATTTCATCTTAGGTTGTTCTGGACATAGGGGATTTACCCTCGAATACTCACTTACTTCTATATTGGCTCAATATTTCATCCTTTTTCTATCGTCAAGTCCACATCTTGTCCTCAACGTTACTGTTGCTAATTCCTGAGTCGAATGGTCTCACCTTTGAGGCTTTCCTTATACTCTTTTATTACTGCTTCCTTCCCAACCATTCTTTGATATGGTGGCTTCATATCGGTACGACTAATTTAAAGTGGCTACATCACTTATACTCTTATCTTGGTTCATATTTTAACTCCGAGTATCATCATATGCAATCCTTCTTTCTTTCTTCATTACTGGACCTCTCACTACTCCCTCATCTTGTAATTTCGGGTAACTACTTCTTTGGAGTACTCTTTCCCAGCTTTTTACCTGATTGTGCATGTGACTATCTGGCTATATCTATCAATAATTCATCCCTGTACCTTATCATTCCGCTTGTGAGATATCTTTGAAGTAGTTTCTAATCCCTTCCTGTTACCATCTTTTCAATCATACTTCTGACCTAATACTTATCCCCTCGCCTTCTCCCCTTAAGTTAATGGTCCATTGCTTTAAGGTTAATATCCTGTTTATCTTCCCATTTCCTATAAGTACATATTCCCAGCGTTTTCGCGAGTAATCTTAATAGTAGTTGTTCATCTTTTAGTCTATTTGCTCAGGTGCATATACATATAAAGGGTCACATATTTTTTTATTGACGTACTGGTTCCACCTTTCATCAAAGAGGTCTTTATGATTTCCCTTACCCTTTTTCGAGTAATCATCTTTCTCTTATTCCAATAACTGTAACAATAGCTAGTTTTTTCTCATAGGTCCATCCTGATCGTTAACATCTCTTTATTGTATAAGTGTTCGACTTTCTAGTAGACCTCGCTTAGGTTATTAATTCATTTCGATGGAAAAACGTATCTTGTATCACTTTGCAACCTTAGACTCGTTCATTTTCCATCCTTCCTGGATTCCGTTTTTACTTTCTTGGTTCTTCGCCTCTTATGCTAGGTAATCTTCCCGAGACATTTCTTGTTCTTCCTCAGTAGCTATTTAGTCCTATATTACTAACTCAATAATCCCATTGTCGTAAAATGTTTCGGAGGGTAATCTCTGTACCTTGGTCCTACCTTTTGTCTCATACATTCCTTAGAAATCACCCTTGACCCGTATACTCTTTATACTCATGTCCCTGCATAGCGTCTTTACCAATATGATCTATACTCTTTTTATTTACTTCATTGGCTCATAAATCATTTGCATAATTGCTCAAGTGTCATATTAAGGCATACTCCTATCTTTCCCATAGTTTTTCCCTAAACAGAGAATGCAACTCTATCTTCCTCTCATGTTCCTCAGTGACAGTTCATAATTCGCATACCCTTATACTCACATAGCTTCATAACATCTTTATTAATACCGAACCATGGGTGAGAAAACATCCATCAAAATACATTTCAATGAATAATCCTCGTCGTTCTTCTACCCTTTCTGTCTATTTCGATCCTATTCATGTTCAACCAATAAAACTATCTTAGTACAGATCTTGCAATTCCGTATTGTATCGCCATAAACATTAAACATTTCTATCCTTGTAATCTACACTCGTTGCTTATTCCACCTTTTATATTTTACCTTCTTGTTCGCAAACCATTTACATAATAAGACTAGAGCGTCGTACTGAAACACATACATAGCCTTCCCATATCTTTCTTTTTGAAGCAATTACAACTATCTAGTCATATCATTGCCTTATTTCCATAACATTTGTTTACCGTCTTATCGACATACTCACAATCTTAACCTGCCATCTAACCATAGATTCCACTTATGGCTCCTCTTTTAACATTACCCTTTTCCCCTTTCTTGATGTAACCATCGGGCTTTACGACTTATCGTTGTTGTCTAACATAAAACATTTCAGAACCACACTCGTCTAATTATAACATTTTATGAAAGTGGTGGATATACCTTCCGTCCTTAGTCACTTTGGTCCTGAAATTTCGATGGGTGCGGACCATACGATGGCCCTACCCTAGAGCCTTTATTTCGCACGAATCGCTCTAACATGGGCCGGGGAAATTCTTCTTCCTGTTGTCCCTCTATTGGCTGTTCATTGCCACTCAGAACCTCCATAAATATACCAACTATACTAACCCTCTTGGTCTGGCTACCATCTTCATTCGAACCTTGCTCTACAGATGCCTTCAAGTCTTGGTTAGGGTTCTCAGGTTGCAAACTCCTCAGTCTCTCGAAAGTTCCTACATCCTCCGAAGGTCTACCATAGTACGAAGCTTGGGGATCAACTCCCGGTATTGGCCTCCTTCTTTCTTGCCTAGTTGGGGCCAAAGGTGAAACTGGCAACATCGGAGCTCTTCATGGCTCCTCTACATTCATCGAAGTTAACAATACCTATAATGCTATGTTACACCTCATCATTTTGGACATTGAGGTTCATTAGGTGTTAGTTGTTTTAATTGCAATTTGGAGTAATATGCGCCTATCTTATGGTTATAAGGGTTAAGATCATGTATGAGAAGTATCGGAGAGACTGGAGGTCGACCGGGGGGAGGAACGAAAATCTGATCGAACTGGGCAGAATTTCCCTTCGCGTTCGTGATAGAGGGCCCGCATTCTCAATGGCCAGAAATATTCTAGACCATCGCGTTCGCGAGAGACCCTCGCGTTCGCGAAGGTCATTTCCTAAGTTGGTTCTACCGACTTTAGCCACCTATATAAAGGGGTAATACCCCCTTTTTCATCAGTTTTTATCCAAGAAAAATCCAGAAACAGTTGAGGGGTGAGGATAGCACAAAATTGGGTAAATTTTAAGTGACGGAGTGTTAGTTTAGGTTCGAATAGCGCGCAGCTGTGATTGTAGTATGGTTGTGTGGTGGATTTCGATGTAGATTCAAAGAGAATATCGGAGATATTGCTACTTCAACAAGAATAAGGTATGGATATATTTCTATTTACGTTAATACTGGTTTATTCACGAAGATAGAGTGGTTAAATAATTGTATAGTAAGTTGGTTAGTTATGGAAGTTGAAAAATAGCGTGTGAGCTGTTTTATGGTATATATTGGTGTTGGAAATGATGTTATTGATGTTCGTATTCTTGTTTTTGTTGTTGGTTGCTGAGTTGAGGTTTCGGGCTAGGCATATAAGCAGGGGAGATGCTGCCCGATTTTTGGCAGGATATAGAATAGTTTAACTTGAAAGCTTGAAACAAGTATGCTATGATGAGTCTAACGGTAGTGTGAATCCGTTTAAATGTAGACTTACGAGCTCGGATGAATAGGTGTAGATAATCGGAGATTGAGCAGGTATGTAAAGCTATCCTTTCTTTCTTTTTGGCATGAATTACATAAAATGAGCAAACAATGAACATGCATGACTCCAATGAACTCTAGTCTCAGTGGTACTTAATATGACAGTTGTCTTGGATTCTAAAGTGTTGGTTCATTCTAATTATTCTCGAGTTCTAAATGATGAATCAGTTTGTACATGGTTGCTCTTAATATTCTATTCGTGCACATTGTCATTGCATCATTTCACCGAGTCCCTCACTAGAGGGCCGGGTACGTATTCGTGCATATTGTTATTACATCATTTTACTGAGTCCCTCACTAGAGGGTCGGGTACGTATTCGTGCATATTGTGATTACATCATTTCACCGAGTCCCTCACTAGTGGGCTGGGTACATATTATATTTCACCGAGTCCCATAATGGGTCGGGTACGATATATGATTATTTCACCGAGTCCCATAATGGGCCAGGTATGTGTTATATTTCACCGAGTCCCATAATGGGCCAGGTACGGTATATTATGTATATATGCATGACTCATCTCATAAGGTACAAATGCTTTGGTATTCCTTGATTATCATACTTGTCTCCTGTCATCTTTTACTCAGTCATGATCTTCTTTATTGTACTTTATGCTTTACATACTCAGTACATTTTTCATACTGACCCCCTTTCTTCGGGGGTTGCATTTCATGCCCGCAGGTACAGGTACTCAACTTGGTGATCCTCCAGCTTAGGACTGCTACTCAACTACTTGTAGAGCTGTATTGTTCCGGAGCTTGAGTCATTTTGGTACAGATCCTTTGACATAGGCTTCGTTATACTCTTAGAGGTCTGTAGACATATGTGGGTCTTGTGTATATATGTTTTGGTCAACTATATCGATGTAGTTCATTTGGGATGTCCCCATGTATAGCGGCAGCCTTGTCGACTTGCATATTTGTTATGTTTCGGTTAGCTGTGACTTCTCAGGAAACATGTTCATTTTTATATATGACATGATGAGTTTACAGCATGCTTTTACAGATTGCCATATTTTTTTCAGTTTCAGTCTGATTATATCTAGCGGGTTCGTATATGGGTGTCTAGCACGGGCACTAGTTATGGGCCATCGGTTTGGATCGTGACATGCTAACTCATCCCACATCTCAGAGTACGGTCTGTTTCCATAGAAGGTAAGATCTTAGATGGGTCCGTCTCAATGGAGGGCATATCCTCAGTTGGGTCCTCCTCTATAAAGTAACTCACTCTCACTCTTGTCATCACTTCAGTCCTCGGATCATCTGTAGTCCTTCCCGAAGAAGTCATCTTCTAATTATAAAATAAGCAGAGGTTAGGGATAAAAATTTCATACCCTATGACTCGGCTCTATAGCATGATCTAGAATACGGAAGAAGGATAGCCATCCTAAATGCCCTGCAGCTTCCTGTTTATGAGTGTGGCACGCAACACATCCATAAGAAGGACTCTACTGGACTAAGCTTGTAGACAACCCTAGGAAAGAACTGCTCTGACACCACTTCTGTCACAACCCAAACCGGAGGGCCATGAAGGACACTCGGGCCTTACTTGCCGAGCACCACTAGCCATACATCTATAAACATAATCATAACATAGGTAGGCCATGAGGGCCATCAGAAGCTAACTTGTTGACTTACAGAAGCCATAGACTGAAAATGAGACGAGTCTCCAAAGGACATAAATACATAAACATGCTGGACTGCTATGCGGGCAGACAAGGCCATGCAACATCTGACTGTACATAATAGCCTACAAGCCTCTACTAGAGTATATGACATACGTGGTTGGGACAGGTCCCCGCCATACTCGTAAATATGCATACATATCCAAACTGACTCATAAGGCAACTTCGGAGCAAGAGGAGTGTGACAATACTATCTGCTGAGGTGGTATCCTACTGAGTGGACCATCAACCTGTATCTCAAGATCTGCGGTCATGAAAAATAGCATCCTCAGTCAAAGATACGTCAGTATGAATAATGTACTGAGTATGTAAGGCATAGAAACATCATAATTGAGACTAGAGAGTAACATGAGATAAGAGAGAATCAACATGTACATCTGAATGCCTCTGAGGACGTAATATGCATAAGTTACGTATATGTGCGTATATAACTCCTGGTCGTACATATATATATATGCGTATATAACGCCATCAAGCCTCATTAGGCATCCTATCATATCATATCATATCTGTTTTTGTAGGCATCATCATCCTCATATACCGTGACTGATCAGGTGGTGGTGCATATATAACACCATAACCTTTCCCATATCCCATATACATATCATATAGTATATGCGTCTATAACGCATGTGCGGTCATTATATATAGATATATACATAATGCATGAATGATAAGAAGATAGTCAGAATCTATCGGAGTGACATAAGGTCGTTACACCTCCGATTAACATTATGGACTAACATTATCAACATAACTTACTTTGAAGGATCAATAATCATAAGACAGGATCAATAATCATAAGACAAGATCAACATCATCATAAAAAGGTCAAGAACATAAGCTTCTAGCATATCTAAGGTAGAGTCGATATGAGCATTGTTCGGTTACATTCGTTTCATTCTGTTCATGCCAAAAGAAGGAAGAGAACTGCCTTAACATACCATATTCCGCTGAATCGTCAATACCTTCCAAGCAATCCTCCAACAATTCAACTCAAACTACAAAAATGTAAAGGGGTCCATTATCAATACTAGGTAAGGGTTAAGTCCGTGACTTAAGCTAGTAACTCATTTACATAAATTCGGGCAACATCTCCCCTATAACAAGGGCATCCTCCAGTACTATACACCAACTACAACAACCATCACAATCCACATGTATAAATATTAATAACAAGATGTTATACAACAACAAGAAGTCATAACTACTTTGTGACGAGCGGCAAGCTCGGATTAGAACTCGTGTACCCCGAATCATTCTTTAAGACTTCTTATTCAAACTTAACAATATCCTAAATATGATAATGAAGTCATTTATCAACAATTCCAGCGGTTTACCATACGTATATATATCTAGAAAACAATTCACAACTTCATTCTTCTTCAATTAGCATCTTTAATGGGTCGGAGGAGCTGAAAGGGATGACGTGTGCTTTTCTCTCGGCGCATTTTAGCAAGGCTGCTATTGTGCCTCGAATAGGAAAAAAACATGTCAAACCACCGGCAAGCCACCAGAAAAAGCTTGCCATCTCCTCTAAAATTAGTTACACCTGCTGATGGAACACGGAGGGCTTTACCATCTCTTACTTTTGGTAGTTATTTGCCCCCTCAATTTCAATCTATTCCTGAGGAAATTGAGCATGATGGGTTGGATTCGGAGTCACAACAATCCATCCATTTGAAGGACTACGGAGACTCTGATGCTACTCTGGCGGCTAGGCGACTGCACTTTTCTGATGCTGGTATCTCAACGCAAGTCACCCCAATGGAGAAACCGAATTTTTGTGAGAATCGACTAGCACAAAAAGGTAAATCTCTCTCTTATATTCCTTCGACCACTAAGCAAGGCAAAGTTTAGTT
>NW_026716252.1:0-30374 GCF_029784015.1 Lycium ferocissimum
AAAATTTAAAAAAATTGAATTTGGCCGTGTACGTGTTGTGTAAAGACTAATTGATTTTTATGTTATATTCTAGTTGTGTAGTTGTTGTGTATTCTATATCTAAAATGGGAGTTTGATGACTTTGGTTGAGCTGGGTGAATGTCAAGTGTGGCCGTGTAGTGTAGGTGAAGGCGGGGAGTTGAAGTGAAGTTTGTTTGGTTGTTTAGTTAGGTCTTTGTGACCTTTGTGACGTGAATAAAGGCTTAATGAATTGAGGCCAGACGAAAAATGGTTGTATGTTGTTATGGCAAATTATGCGAATTTTATATTATTTTTATATAAACATGGAAGTAAGGTTTAAAGGTGAATTATGGTTATTGTTAATGGGTTTGGAAGGAAAATAATGTAGTTTGGTAGTTTTTGGTCGCCTTGTAGAAGTTGGAATGGATTGTGGTTCGATGAAAATTTGGTATATTTTGTAGAACAATAAGAAATGTGCCCGAATCGTATTGGAATGGCCTAAACTAGTGGATAAATATGAAAACGTCGATATTGGATTGAAGATGTGAAGTGAGAACGGAAGATGATGTATTATGTAGAAAGAAAGATTATTTATGTTAATATGTGTTTTGTAACGATTATAGGTGTTGTTGTTGTTGTTGGGATTGTTGTTGTTGACATTTTGTTATAACCCGCATTTTAAAAGATAATCGGATAATTCTAAACAATCGCGGGAAGACAAATGTTTAGGCCATATTTTATTTTGTTTGGCATATGAGTTGCTTATGAAAATTTAGAAGCGGAATTGTTTTATAAGGTCAAGGGCATAAAGGGAAATTCATGAAAGAGAGGAATATGGCACGTGGTCTGTGATATATATGTATGTGTAGGAATCATATATTTCAATTATTTTGTTTAGTGTTTCCAGTTGTTATTGTCAGGGATGATATGAAGAAATGAAGCGAATGAATTTTGAGAAGTTGTAGTATGTATGTTGGTGTTGGCCGTGAGGTTAGGTGAAGGATGGAAGAGAATGAGTCAATTTTATTTAGTATTTTGCTCATTGTTATGTTGTGGATTCTATGTTGCTAATGAATGTCTAGGAACCTTAGCGAAGTCAGAAGTAGTGAAGATTTGTTTTAGAAGTTATATGGATGGAATGTAATGTCTTGCATGCATGAAAGATGATATGATTAGTATGATGTTGTTGGAATATAGCTTATGAGGTTGTTATTGTTTTCATTAAAGTTAGAAAGTTTTTTGGAAGAAGTAGTAAGTTGTTTGAGTATGGAAGTTGTTGGCATTGTTGTTGTTGGAATTATGGTTGATAGTTTGGCCGGGTTTGAATTTGATTGTGTTTGATGAGAATTTGACCAAATTAAATGTTGAGGATGGTACATTTATGAGGAAATGCCGCCGAAATTTCGGTAGCCAAGTGGTTCCTTAAGATTCTAACTCTAAGTATACTAATGAGAGTTTTGGTAAACATGACCAATTCGCGTATTTCGACGAGATTGCAACGTGAATTTGAAGTAGCAAAAGGAGTGGAAAGAGGTATGTAAGGCTTCACCTTTCTTTCTATGGCATGTCTTAGACGTACTAAGTCGAATACGAGCCTCGGGGACCAATCCTTTTCTCGGAATCCAAGATTGAAATTCGCTACTATTCATTCAATAGAATTGAACTAGAAATTGCGCAAATTGTTGGAAAAGTTCCTAGACATCTAGAACTTACACAAATAGGACCCGATTACACTAAGATCCTCATGAGTGGCGCCACGAATTATAGAATACGTAAATTTGATACGCCGCCTCAATTGGGCCAAGGTGGGCCCCTTTATTCCCGGATTTTCTTTATTGTTCCATTTGACGTATTGTGAAGTAGAATCTAAAGGAAACTTTTGGGTTATTATTTCGACTATTAAGAGATAGTCGTTTTAACTAGTTCATCGATTCCAAGGCTTGTTTTCCTTTCTAAAATTTATAAATGTTTTCTAAAATATTTATTTTCTCCAAATTAAAGTGGTACACTTTTTGAAAGTCTTTACAACTAAAACGACGACTATGATTCAAGGGTGGAAATGATGATGTCGAAGATGAGGAAATGTTTATGACACCGCATAACATGACATGATATAATATAATATGATATATGTATATGAAATATGAATATGTACATGGGGATATGGGGGAAGGGACACTTGGGAATTGGAAAGGAACTATGTTTCATTGCCACCCGGTCGACTGGTTTTATCATCCCGACGCGGATGCCCGGACGCGGGATATATGGGCGAGCCGATATATTCGGTGCTATGTGGGCGAGCCGACGTTGTTCGGTGTATGCTATGCTATGATATCTTTATGACGCTATGCTATGCTATGATATGCTATGATACGCTATGCTATGCTATGATATGCTATGATACGCTATGCTATGCTATGATATGCTATGATATGCTATGCTATGATATGCTATGATACGCTATGCTATGCTATGATATACTATAATACGCTATGCTATGCCATGATATACTATGACACGCCATGCTATGATATGATATGATCTCCTATGATATAGTGCGACATGATATTATATGATAAGGTATGTCATATTACGCTCTCTATTTTCTATGTCTATGATAAGAGATATCTTCCTAAGATAAGCACACATAGTATCCGCCCGAAAAGGGCCTTTCCTATGCACAAAAGTTATTTTCTTACTTCATTATATATCCCCCGAACCTATGACATGGTGATCCTTACTTATGTTTATACTTACATTGTTTACCCCCACGCCTTACATACTTGGTACACTATTTGTACCGACGTCCCTTCGTGGACGCCGCGTTCATGCCGCGGCAGTCGCCAGTAGACGGACGATTCCTAAGAGTTTTACTATCGGCGGCGAGAGCAAGGCAGCTCCGCCGTTGCTCCGAGCCGCCTTTTGGTACTACTCTTGTATATGTATTCGGCACGACAAGATTACTCGGCCCTTCCTATGTATATGTATACTATGTTAGAGGCTCGTACGGACAATGGCGTACGTAGATGTTTGGGGTTCGATTGTCCTTGTCGTTGTATAATGTATTGTTCAAAGTGTTAGTCTATGTATATTATTATGTTACCAATGTATATGTCAAAAAAAAAAAAGTGGTGGTACCATATGGCCCACTTAGTAATAAAGGTAATATGATAGACAAGGGGTGTCCGTATAAGCACGGCGCTCGTCGCGCCCCCTAGACGGTCGTGATAGAAGTGGTATCTTGTACGGGTTCGGTCCTAGGGGTTTGTCTACGAGCCGTGTCCAAAAGAGAGTCTTGTTTATGGGGCGTGTAGGGCCACACACGCCGCAGGAGGTCACAGGCATTTAGGAAATATGACCTTTCTTTGTATTCTAAGATCGTCCGATAGAGCTATGTCACCGTGCTTCCATATTCCTTTCCCCGATCCTATGTTATGGTTTCGCAATGCCGCCGGCTGCAAGCGAGGCCCCCAGCAAGGGCAAGACGAGGTCGGGCCGGAAGGAGGGTTGAACGGGAGCTAGAAGAAGGAGAATCTCATAACGAAGCTCCCCCCGTGCCGCAGAGCCGGAAAGAGTTCCGCCCAGCCCCCCGCACCCCGCCCACCGCCGCCAGCCTCCGTGTCGGCGATGGCAAGAGGCCATCCAATTATTAACCCGATTGCCGCGCGCGAGCTCGGCAAGAAGATACGGGACCGGGAGACAAAAAGGGGGCGGTTGCCGTGGCCCGTGATTTTATTGCCCTTCGACCTCCGGAGTTTTATGGGTCAAAACCGCAGGAAGACCTGCGTAATTTCATAGACGAGATGCCGAGGACACCGAGGATTATACATGCTTCGGATCGTAGCCGTGGAATTGCGTCATACGGCCGGCGGATGTACGGTTTTGTGGTATACTAGCCGGATATCTTCGAGTGGGAGCAAATGCCCCCCGGCTTTGGAAAGAGTTTACGGAGGCATTTTTACGACACTTCCTACACACCGGAGGTTCGACGAGCTTGGTCGAGATGTTCTTAAATCTTTAAACAGGAAGTACGAGTGTTCGAGAATACACCTTTTTTAACTCGTTAGCTAGGTATGCCCACCATGATAGGGTGATAGGGGAGACCACGTATCTTGGGTTTGTGAGTGGGCCGGGGCCACATATAATCAAAGAGTGTTTGACTCACTCCCAAAGACGGGATGACTATTACCCGTATCCAGGCCCACGCCCAAACCCTGGAGGAACAGCATCAGTCACAGAGAGGGGGACGATATCCAGACAGGAGTTCCAGGAAAAGGGGTAGGTTTTCCGGAGCCAGGAGCGAATATAGAGGGGGGCAGCACGGTGAGCAACTGGGTATTCGGTGCCAATCGGTGGCGTTGCTCCACCTCGATTTGCGGATGGGGGATTTGACCGCTTCCGCTTATTCGGGACCGGATCGGGGTACCGCAGCTTCGTGGTCCCGGACGGAGCCGATTCCAGCGGGGACGGGCAACCCCCACTACGGGTGTGCTCGGTGTGGCGGACACGCTCTCCGGGCGGTGTTACCGCGAGACGGGTGCATGTTATGCTTGCGACGGATGGACCATTTGATGCGAGATTGTCCGCTAAGGAATGAAGGAAGCAGAGCGCGACCCGCCCACCGGTCGCAGAAGTGGGTTCGTCACCGTCCGCGCGCCCTCCGGACAAAGCCTCCCGTACCCCGCAGTCGTGGTCGAGGCGGGAGGAGCATCCGATTCAGCCGCCCTCCACACCGCATATATGCATTGACGGGACGACAGATCCCGAACCCTCCCCGCATGCGCTACGGTACCTTATCGCATTTCTCTATTACATGTATACGTTAAATTCGACCCCGATTTTATTATATTGTCTACCGCTCTTTGGTATTATTGAATATAGGGGAATTCGGAAAATTAGGACGAAAAGTAACCATACGTACAGGTAACAGTGAATACTAGAGACTGCGGAGGGTAGAACTGTAAATAAAAGAGAAGACGTGTTACGCGGGCGTTTTAAAAACTGCTAAGACTCGACTCGTTCTACGTTATGTGATATAAGCGATGCGAGAGAGTGAGGAAAAAAATACCAAGGCTAAGACGCCGAGATGCATTAAAGTTTCAAGGTTAAGCGGCTTAGGGTGAGTATTTTCCGATGGGTGACCCCCGGGAAATATGTTAAAAATTCCATAAATGGGGACAAGAGACGAATGTAAAATTAGGTACTTAAGGTAAATTAGAGTGTGTGTGGTGGTTATAAACCCTATAAAAGTTATAAAGAGACGGAGACTAGCGTTAGACTCGTGCTAGACGGAAGGGGTGGATATGTTGAGCGACACGTGAGATATCTACGAAGGAGACCTCCCGAAGTATTATAATGCACCGAGTCAGGCTTAACATTCGAGGACGAATGTTCTAAAGGGGGAGGATGTTATAACCCGTATTTTAGTATAATCGGATAATTCGAAACAATCGGGGGAAGACGACAAGCGAGGCCATATTTTATTTTGTTTGGCATATGAGTTGCTTATGAAAAATTTAGAAGCGGAATTAATGAGGAAGGTCAAGGGCATAAACTTGGGAAATTCATGAAAGAGAGGAATATGAAACCCGTATAGGGTGTAAATGATAATCTTAAAAGATGACTAGAGTATATATATATGTATGTGTAGGAATCATATTTCAATTATTTTGTTTAGTGTTTGGTTGTTATTGTTGTGGATGATATGTGAAGAAAATGGAAGTTGAATGAATTTTGAGAAGATGTAGTATGTAAAAAAGTTGGTGTTGAGCCGTGAGGTTGGGTGAATGTGTGTGAAGAGAATGTGTTAACAATTTTATTTAGTATTTTGCTCATTGTTATGTTGTGGATTCTATGTTGCTAATGAATGTCTAGGAACCTTAGTGAAGTTGTAGTAGTGAAGACTTTTTTTAGAAGTTATATGGATGGAATGTAATGTCTAATGATTCATGAAAGTATAGTTGGAGATTAGTATGATGTTGTTGGAATATAGCTTATGAGGTTGTTATTGTTTTCATTAAAGTTAGAAAGTTGTTGGAAGAAGTAGTAAGTTGCTTGAGTATGTTTGAAGTTGTTGTGAATTGTTGTTGTTGGAATTATGGTTGATAGTTTGGCCGGGTTTGAATTCCGGATTGTGTTTGATGAGAATTTGACCAAATTAAATGTTGAGGATGGTATATTTACGGAGAAATCTTTGCCGAAATTTCGGTAGCCAAGTGGTTCCTTAAGATTCTAACTCTAAGTATACTAATGAGAGTTTTGGTAAACATGACCAATTCGTATTTGACGAGATTGCAACGTGAATTTGAAGTAGCAAAAGGAGTGGAAAGAGGTATGTAAGGCTTCACCTTTCTTTCTATGGCATGTCTTAGACGTACTAAGTCGAATACGAGCCTCGGGGACCAATCCTTTTCTCGGAATCCAAGATTGAAATTCGCTACTATTCATTCAATAGAGTTGAACTAGAAATTGCGCAAATTGTTGGAAAAGTTCCTAGACATCTAGAACTTACACAAATAGGACCCGATTACACTAAGATCCTCATAAGTGGCGCCATGAATTATAGAATACGTAAATTTGATACGCCGCCTCAATTGGGCCAAGGTGGGCCCCTTTATTCCGGATTTTCTTTATTGTTCCATTTGACGTATTGTGAAGTAGAATCTAAAGGAAACTTTTGGGCTATTATTTCGACTATTAAGAGATAGTCGTTTTAACTAGTTCATCGATTCCAAGGCTTGTTTTCCTTTCTAAAAATTTATAAATGTTTTCTAAAATATTTATTTTCTCCAAATTAAAGTGGTACACTTTTTGAAAGTCTTTACAACTAAAACGACGACTATGATTCAAGGGTGGAAATGATGATGCTGAAGATGAGGAAATGTTTATGACACTGCATAATATGACATGATATAATATAATATGATATATGTATATGAAATATGAATATGTACATGGGGATATGGGGGAAGGGACACTTGGGAATTGGAAAGGGGAACTATGTTTCATTGCCACCTGGTCAGCTGGCTTATCATCCCGGACGCGGGATGCCCGGACGCGGGATATATGGGCGAGCCGATATATTCGGTGCTATGTGGGCGAGCCGACGTTGTTCGGTGCTATGCTATGCTATGATATGCTATGATACGCTATGCTATGCTATGATATGCTATGATACGCTATGCTATGCTATGATATGCTATGATACGCTATGCTATGCTATGATATGCTATGATACGCTATGCTATGCTATGATATGCTATGATACGCTATGCTATGCTATGATATACTATAATACGCTATGCTATGCCATGATATACTATGACACGCCATGCTATGATATGATATGATCTCCTATGATATAGTGCGACATGATATTATATGATAAGGTATGTCATATTACGCTCTCTATTTTCTATGTCTATGATAAGAGATATCTTCCTAAGATAAGCACACATAGTATCCGGCCTGAAAAGGGCCTTCCTATGCACAGGTTATTTTCTTACTTCATTATATATCCTCTGAACCTATGACATGGTGATCCTTACTTATGTTTATACTTACATTGTTTACCTCCACGCCTTACATACTTGGTACACTATTTGTACTGACGTCCCTTCTTGTGGACGCCGCGTTCATGCCCGCGGTCCGGTGGTAGACGGACCTTGTTTCTAAGAGTTCTATCAGCCGACGCAGATAGAGAGCTCCGTTGCTTCGGAGCCACGATCTTTTGGTACTACTCTTGTATATGTATTCGGGCACGACAAATATTCGGCCCTTCCTATGTATATGTATACTATGTTAGAGGCTCGTATTGCTATGCACAGAGATGTTTGGGGTTCGATTGTCCTTGTCGTTGTATAATGTATTGTTCCAGCTTGTTAATCCGTGTATATTATTATGTTACTAATGTATATGTCAAAAAAAAAAAAGAGGGTGCGTTCATATGGCCCACTTAGTAATAAAGGTAATATGATAGACAAGGGGTGTCCGGTACAAGTATCGGGCGCTCGTCGCGGCCCCTAGACGGGTCGTGACATTTGAGCCGAGATAAATTCTCGGGGTGTCATATTTATAGGGGAGGTGTCGTCGAAATTTCGATAGACAACTATTAACCCAAGATTGGGATTTCAAGTCTCATGAATAGTAACGGGTAAAAGTGACCATTTGCGAGATTTTTGACGAAACGGGATTGGAGTTTGGCAAGCGTGAATAAGGAAGGTATGTAAAGTCTTCCCTTTCATTCTTAGGCATGTTCTAAACGTAGTAGGCTTGGACGCGAGCCTTAGATATGACTCTGTCACTCGAAACCCGAGATTGAAATTGGCCTCATTTCCTTCAAATAAGAATTGAAATAGTTTCTTCATAAATTGTCATCAAAGTGACTTATATGAATGTCCTTCACTAATGGACTCACATTGTCCCAAAACTCTCATGAATGATTCCATAAGGTTTATGATCCATAATTGCCGAGTTCACCACCTCGATTTACCCGAGGTGGGCCCCATTATTCCGAGACCTCTTACTATGGTTTTAATTGATTTATTTCTATATAATACTTAAAGGAATCTTGTGATCATTGTACCGTTGTCAAATGATAAATACGACGAATCTATGATATATTTTTGATATGTGTTATGGTCCCAGAAACATGATTCGATATAAGTAATCGTGCCATCCCCAAAAAGGGCCTACATATATACTATGATCGTTGTCCGATTTCTTTGTAGTGATATGTCATTTGAATTGTTCCATTTGTTAAAGAACGATCATTCTGAATATTTCGTGAGCCCTATGATACATTTGCTCCGTATGAACAATCTCAAAAATTCTGTTTGACGTAATCTGTCACGACACCCGAAAGGTATGAATTATGACTTATTGTTGATTTGTCTATTAAGTCTGGACTTATGTGCATATGTTTCTGCATTACTCTGTTCGTACAAGTTATGATATGTCTTTTCACTGAGCCCGGGCCAGGACATGTTCTCGCGCGCAAATCTTTGCATTATTCACCGAGTCCCTCGTACTTAGGTGACATGTTATTTGTATGATTATGATATGATGATACGGGATGGTGGCTAAGGATCGCACATGATTATTATTCACCGAGACCCGCAAGAGAGGGCCGGGACACGTTATGTATACATGATATATGATTTTGACAGATATGATTCCATATTACCGAGTCCCTTATAAGTGGTCGGGACACGCATCCGCACACATGATACATGACTTTGTTATGCATGACTTCACTTACCGAGTCCCTATCGAGGGCTCTGGACACGATATATGTTTGCATGACATCATATGATTTGATATGCGTTATGTTTTCCGAGTCTCGGACAAGGTATTACCATTTATACTTCAGATTTTAATCATAGCTCCGTCCGTTATATCTCTCGCACCCCCGTCCCCGGTTATGATTATACTTGTTACTTTTCCACTTTTTACATACTCGTTGCACACTTCATCGACCCCCCGTTCTTCGGGGGGGTCGCGCTACATGCCCGAGTACGGACGCACCGCGTGATACGCCACCGTAGGATATCCGTTCGTTGTTCGGGGGTCGCTCCCCTTGATCCGAGCTTGTACTTTTGGTATATACTTGGATCGTCATACATTCCGTACATGTACTTATTTGGGCACGGCGGGGCCCCGTCCCGTCTTCTCGATTCTCGTTACGTATGTTAGAGGCCCGTAGACATGTTGTGGGTTATGGCTATGTTCGTACAAAGATATGTATACGTGATATGTTCGGGGAGGTTCCCCGCCTTGCACTTTGCCGGCTCGCCTATATATGTGTATGTGGATATGATGGCTCCGTATGGCCTTTGTTGGTATTTTACGTGCGCAGTAAATTTTGGTTAGTAAGAAAAATGAGAAACTCGCCCAAATTTTTCCGTATACTCGAGTTACTATTTTTGGCTTTTGAAATGGCGCGAGTCATTCATGGGGTTGGGTCGTAACATGTTGGAACAAGAAAAACTCATAATCATACAAGTTACCAATTCTAGTCAAGTGAAGAAGTGGAGGAAAAAGGTAAGAACTTACACTCTTTTATATGTTATGGAGGTTTATGTGTGTTGTAGTGTACAAAAATGGATGAAATTATATGGAGTATAAACATGGAGGCGTGGCCGTCCATGTATGTTTGCATGCAAGAATCAACTTATTTTTATGTGTTATAGGTGATTATGCATGTTGTAGTATCAAAAGGTTGATGAAATTCATGGAAATGTGGAGAACATGTTGTGAAATGTGTATGTGCATGTGTGTGCCGTGTATGTGCATGTGTGGCCGTGTAGTGTGTGTGTGTAGGGTGGAGAGTTGTTTGAATTTAGCATGTTTATGTGTTGTTGTAACATGTAGAAAATGAATGAAACTTATGAGATTACATATGTTGAAGTTTTGAACTAGGGGCTGATTTGGAGTGTAATATGATTTTAATATAGTTCTTGAAATTATGGAAATGATGTTGCTAGTATATGGAATTGTTGATATAGTTTATGAATTTGGAAGAAAGGAATATGTTGTTATTGTTCTTGTTGAGTTGGAAGGCTTCGGGTAAGATTGGATGTTGGTTTGGACATCTTGAATTGCTTATCGATATTGTTGTTATGATTGTTAGCATTGTTGTTGATAGATTGGCCGGGTTGAATTCCCGGATTGTTATTGATTGAAATCGCTCAAGTTGAACTTGGTGGGATGGCGCATTTACAGGGGAAATGCTGTCGAAATTTCTGTAGGCAAGTGTCAACTCAAGAGTTAACCTCTAAAGGTTCTAATCACTATTTGGTATATGTGACCAATTTGTAGATTTTGGCGAACTTGGAACTGGAATTTGGAGTAGCGTAAGAGACGGAAAAGGTATGTAAGGCTTCACTTTCTTTCTTTGGCATGTCTTAGACATAGTAGGCTTGAATATGTGCCTCGGGGACAATTCCTTTCTTAGAAATTCGAGATTGAAATAAACTACTATTCATTCAGTAGAATTGAATTAGAAATTGTGTGAAATGATGGAAGAACTCCTCGAACATTTAGAACTTGCATGAGTAGGACCCGACTACCAAAGGCCGTTGGTTTAGCTACCTCATTATGTTCTATAATGTACGTGGTGGTGTGACAATGTTCCTAATATAATTATTACTTCGGTTTTCCAAAAAATGGCTTCGGAAACGCGTTTGTGGTTCACTGATGATTTTTAAAGAACTAGTTTTATACAAAGAAACACAAAATTGATTTTTCTAAAATCACTCCGACGGGGGTGTGAGATTTTAATATTTAGACTTTCTAAAACCACTCGAAGGGGTGCGGTGGCCCTCGCCTATGCCCGAGTATGCTATGGCCTCGGTCCGTGTCCGAGCGAGTCGTGGCCTCACCGATCACCGAGTGTGCTATGGCCTCAACTCACGTCCGGGAGCACTATGTCCTCAGCTTATGTCTGAGTGAGCTATTTTTCCAAAACCACTCCGAAAGGGGTGCGAGATTTTACTATTTCATTTCACTTACTATTTATGTCTACATTATCATTACTAATACGCCCGAAGGGGCCGTGATCATTATTATGCCGGAAGCGGCAATGCCCGAAGGGGCCGTCTTTGTTATTATGCCGGAAGCGGCAATGCCCGAAGGGGCCATCTTTATTACTACGCCGGAAGCGGCCGTCCGAAGGGACTATTTCATTGAATGTCGGAAGCGAGGCACGGAGTTGGATTGCATCCTTTACTTAAGATGTGTATGTTCATTTGCATTATTCACTTAGGATTATTTACGAGACCCGTAAATATATATATTTATGCTTCTTCCTACCAAGGTCGCAGTATTGAATTTGATTTGCGATTTCTCTCTCTTAAATTAAGTCGCGGTTATTATTTGTCACCGCCTTACATATTCGCACATTCTTCGTACTAACCCCCTTTCTTCGGGGCCGCGTTTCATGCCACGCAGTGTACACCCGCACGAGTAAAAGACTTTGCTAGAGCTGTTCCAAAGGGGATTGGCGAGCTCCATCTCGCCGGAGTGTTGCTGTGTCGAGTACTTATGTCATGTATTTGTACATCCTAGAGACTTTGCGATGCTGTCCTGTGGATAGTGCGTCGGGAAGTGCGAATAATTTGTAAATGTTAAAAGAGTATGTATTCTCAGATGATGTTTGTTGTTTGAAAAGTTCCATGTTTTAAGAAGTTTTCGAAATGGCAGGTTTTATTACGCGAACGTTTAAGGGTTCGCTCGACTCGATGAGAGTCGGGTGCCCATCACACCCTAGTAAGGTCGGGGTGTGACAATTAGAATACGTTTCGAATTACTTATTGATGTTGTTGGAATGGTCGTTGGTATTGTTGTTGATGATATTGGTCGAGTTGAATTCTCGGGGATGTTGGTTTATGTGGGAAATGTCGCCCAAATTTCGTAGATAAAGTGCTAGTTTGGAATTGATTACCGTCACACCCCAATCTTGATCGTGGTGTGACGGGCACCCGACCCTTACTTAGGGCCGAGCGAACCCTTCCGACTCTTATTCCATGCGTAATTTTTTTTTCCTCTAAGTCAAATACACATGACAAAGCTTACTAAAATGTTCTTTTCGTTACTTTCCGAGCAAATCAAATTTGTAATCGTATAAAACTTATATCATAATACAAACCGACACGTTGGCCTATGAAGCCACCGACAGATCTAACTTCGGTACCCACGACTCCGTCCGCAAAGTCTCTAACTGTAATCAGAAATCCTGGCACGTGCACTCTGACTCGGCTACACTCCAGGACAAATGGAGCTTGCCAACTTTGCTGGAACATCTTCTATATTACTTCAACCCGTCTGGGTATACCTGCGCGGTATGAAACGCAGCTCCCCGAAGAAGAGGGGTCAGTACGAGCAATGTACTGAGTATGTAAGACATGAATAATAATACGAACAAGAACATAAGTATGAACAACAATACCATGGGATTATAGAATCTGTGATGAGATAAGAAGATAACCTGTACATATGGACGGTAACTTCATAGAAATATAAAGCATATCGTAGGTTGAAAGAAACCTGTACATGTGCGTGCCGCTGAGGGTGGATACCATGCATGCCTAGCTTCTTTTTCCTTTTTGTTTTGAACACGGTGTTTCTTATTCTTGTACATAGAAAACATCTTTCGGAAAACGGTACTTTTTACTACACAACGTTTACGTACGCCGAATTCATCGGCTCTCCCACCCCCTCCCCCAACGTTGTCCCAATGTAACATATTATATATATATATATACATCTCGTAAACGTACGCCGCGTACGGCTCTCTCCCATCGGCATCCCGCGTCCGGGATGATAAGCCACCGAATCGGGTGGAAACGGTCTCCCTCCCCATATACATTCCATCAATATCATATATCATATACATTATCATATAAACAACATGCATGGGAGCCCAAGGAAGGTCATGTGTCTATCGGAGTGACGTAAGGTCGGTGACCTCCGATTACATTATGGATTAACCGGGATCGCTTTGTCTCACCTTGAAGGAACGAGTATTTTAAGGCGAGACTATCAATGGACAGATATCATTAAAGAAAACATGGAATGAGATCATGGACATCATATGCGTTTATTTGTAGACTTTGAAATCTTTAGAAAACAATACCTTAGCTAAAGGGTAGAATCGAAGATCACGGACTAGTTTATCACTTTCATACTCGCATTGGATTCTTGACTTAAGGCTCATAGTCAGCGGAGTCATCCTTGTCATGCTTATCATAGACATGTTATTTCCTTTACATCATCGTTATCACTTTCATCATGGAAATATTCCTCTTAGAATAGTTACAACATTTGTCGGGGGTAAACGGAGCACTAAAGAAAATCTGGGAACAATGGGCCCACCTCGAGTCAAATGAGGCGGCGTACACAGTTGACGTATATTACGTTTCATGACATTACTTAGGAGAGTTTTAGGGTAGTCGGGTCTTATTTATGCAAGTTCTAGAGGTCTAGGAGGTTTTTCCCACATTTTGCATAATTTCTATTTCAATTCTACTGAATGAATAGTAACTAATTTCAATCTTGGATTCCGAGAAAAGGAATGGCCCCCGAGGCCCGTATCCAGCCCTATTACATCTAGGACATGCCAAGAAAGGAAAGCGAAGTCTTACATACCTCTTTCCGCTCCTTCTGCTACTCCAAATCCAAGTTGCAAATCCGCCAAAATCTACGATTTGGTCACATTTACCAAATGTTAATTAGAGCATTTAGAAATTCAACCTTAAGGTAACACTTGCCTACCGAAATTTCGGCAGCATTTCCCCTGTAAATATATCGTCCCGAGAATATGGCTCGGTCCAAATCAACAACAAACCCGAGAATTCAAGCCAAACTAACAACATTGAATTCAATTCAATTCATACTATTCAATTTCAATCAATTCAATTAACATACTTCTTTCAAGACTTTCATTTAACAACAACCAATAACATCATCATTCATTTATATTCCAACAACACCATTCCAACATCATTACATAACTCATATATGCAAGAACTTAAATGTCAAATAACGTCGATTCTAAAACAATCCTTCCAAACCCTAAACCATTCGGCCACAACAACCATATATAAATTTTCATGGATTTTCCATTCTTTTCTATACATTACAACAACCATTAACATGCCACATACTCTTATTTTCATCACAAAATACGTAACCATATCAACTCACCTACTACATGAACATTATTCCATCACCTTTACACCACACATACACACACGGCCTACACCCATTTTCCACAACTACAACTAAAAATCATCAAGCTTCCATTATCCATATAAAACTCGCAATAATAACAACCAAAACACCTAGATACATAATTGAATCATAGTCTCTACACATGCACACACATTCGGCCATACATATATATATATAACCATCATGCAAACTTCCATATTCTCATGAATTTTATCCATCCCTACGTATCGTAATGTAAATGAACCCTTCATAACATATAAAAAGGAATAAAATCTTACCTTTATTCTTCAACTTCCACACTTGATCAAGGTTCATAAATTGTCCATATAATTGTTTTGCTTGCTCCAACAACTTCACCATGTTAGAGAGCATCTTCCAATTGGTGGAAATACTTGAAGAAAATTATTTTTGATCCAATACTTCAAGACTTCTTCTTTTTTTTTTTTTTTTTTTCTCTTTGGCCGCCCTCTCGCCTCTCTTTCTTTCTTTCTTTTCTTTGTTCTTTCTTTCTCTCCAATTCAACTTTTAAATAAAAGATGAATAAGTCATCTTTTCATATTTTCACCCTAGTCCTTCAATTATAGTCACATGCCCCCTTTCTTTCTCTTTCTAGACTTTTCTTTCTTTTTCTTGATTTTTCTTTTCTTTTCTTGAATTTTCTAAAGTGGCCAAAGATGACCACTTGTCTTCTTAGACAAGCTTTGGCCCATGCATTTTTTTATAATCTACACTTAGCCCCTCATAAATTAAAATAAGGGCATATAGTACACGGCCAACATGGCCTCTCCATGAATTTTCTAGAACTTTGTAAAATTCCCATTTTACCCTTAGTCCTCCGCAATATTTTCCATGAACCCTTTTCCGAATTTTCCTTTTTACCCTTAACCTTTCTCATTATTTCCATACTACCAACGTCCATAAATAATGCTCATAACCTACTAATGCATTAAGATAATTTTAGAACATAGTCTTGTCCTTAACTTCTCGTCATTAACTCGGGATATTCAAATGTACAAAACGCGAGGTGTAACAAGTATAAATTTTCTTGAATATAGATTTACAAGCCTGGGAGGCCAAGCGTTGAATAGTTAAAGTTAAGGCGACTAAAAAGGTATGTTAAGGCTCGTCCCTTTCTTTCCAAGGCATGATTCCCTTCTTGATAACCCGTAAATGTTTTTTGAAATGTCCGTATTTTCCAAAACAATGGTTTATGATTTTGTAATTAAGCTTTTATGACTAAAACGACGGACATGTTTTTATCATGATGACAATAATGCCAAAGATGAGAATATTTTCTAGGATGACTATTATGAGAACGATTTCATGTTTAAAGGTTCCAAGTTGTGATTTCAATGGCGATATAAGAATGTTGAGGTATTTCTTGATTTCTCAATTTTATTCATGGATGATGACTGTTTTTTTTTGTAAAGATTCCAAAGTATATGAATTGACGCCTTATGAGATTTATGATCTTAGTCTATGTTCTCTTAACGCTATTCTTCATTGATAGTCTCACCTTATAATAATTGTTCCTTCAAGGTGAGACAAAGCGACCATGATTATTCCATAGTATAATCGGAGGTTACCGACCTTACGTCACTCCGATATAGTTATAGCTTTTCTTGGGCTCTCATGCATCTTTTGCTATATATATATATATATATATATATATATATATATATGGGATATACGCGTAACCACCTGATCAGTTGGTATAATATGACATGATATCATCCCGGACGCAGGATGCCCGGACGCGGGACATATGTGGTTAAATGGATTGGAGCCGACGCCTCGGCAATATGATATGTTATATTTTATGTATATATGAACAAAAAAATGTTTTTCAAAGAAAGCTAAGCATGCATGGTATCCGCCCTAAGGGGCACTCACATGTACGGAGTTACTCTTTTATCTCACGATATGCTCTATATTTCCATTCTCATTTATTATTCATACTTTACATCCCTTACTATGTTAATATTCATGACTTACATACTCGGTACATTACTCGTCCGACGTCCCTTCTCCGTGGATCTTTGCGTTCATGCCCGCGGGGATCGGGTAGCTAGTTGGACGATCCATCGCGGTGAGGACCTCCCCTCGCGGCCGGTCGGTACGCTCCATTGATCCGGAGCTTCGATCCCTTTTGGTACGTTATTCGGTTACGTACATATATGGGTACGGCAGGGCCTTGTCCTATCATTTCTACAGTTTGTACTCCATAGAGGTCTATAGACAGTGATATGTAGTCGTGATATTATGCAGCCTTGTCAGCGTGTATTTTATTGTACAGTATATGTGTGGCGGGAAAATCGGCTCACGCTGTTATTCTCAGTGTTAATGTTTATATGTATGTGTTGGCCGTGAGTTCCCCGTACGGTGTCTTTTATGTTGATTGTTCGGGAGACAGTATAGCACAGTTACAGATTGTATATGGGCCCAGGACAGTCAGTGAGAAGTAAATGCAGGCATAGGAGTGCTTGGCCAGTAGTGGTCGGGCACTTTTCACGGCCCATCGGTTTGGGTCGTGACAAGTTAAATCTAAAGATCCTAAAGCTAATGATTCTAACTATGATCCATTGATGTTTTTTATTGTATACACTCACAATATATGCTAATTCCATCAAAGTGAGGCAGAATGCTTATGAATACTCCATAATGGAATCGGGGGTCCCCGACCTTATGTCACCTCGATAAAGTATAGTTGTCTTTGAGTTACTATGCATGCATTATGATGAGTACATGATATGATGACATTACACCGCGCCTATATGGCTGGGCAGACACCACTAAGGCGGGCAGCGTATACACCATGTCTAGATGGCATGGGCAGACACCACTAGTGGGCGGCATGAGATGGTTACCTCGAACGCGGGCTAATGATGATCACACCGTACCTATATGGTGCGGCTTATATATATATATATATATATATATATATATATATATATATATATATATATATATATATACATGATATGATGATGATGTTTATGAAGTAAGTCGGCGTATTATTTCTATTAAAATTGACGATCGATTCTGATTGTTCTTTATTTGATATCCCCCTGTCTCATTGATGTATTGTTATTGTTTATGGCTTACATACTCAGTACAATATTCATACTAACGTCCTGCTTTTTGGACGCTGTGTTCATGCCCACAGGTAGATAGGGAGGTGATCCAGATTCATAGGAGCTATCAGCTGATTTGAGAGCACTCCATTGTTCCAGAGGTGCCACTGCTTATTTTGTGTACATATATTTTTGGGCACAACGGGGTCCTGTCCGGTCCATATGTCTAGTACTCTAGTAGAGGCTCGTAGATTCGTATGTGTGGGTAATATGGTCTCATGAGGTCCTTATTGTATGTATATCATTTTGATAGCCGAAGGGCTTATGTATATAAAGGTAATTATATTTCAAATGGAAATGGTTTTCCTATGATTATAAGCATGAGATTACTGATGCGTGATTGTCCATCGATGGGTGGCAGAGTTGGGGCCCAGCCTACAGGATCAGCAGCCGGATCTTCTTCGTCCGTGCGCCCCGTTGGGCAGACTCCCTAGGCTTTAGCAGGCCATGGTCGGGGCAAAGGGGTAGCATCCAGTTCAGGTGGCCCCTAGCCCCGTATTTATGCTTTAGCCGGACGACAGGATCGTGAGTCCTCCCCTGATGTGGTCACAAGTATACTATCCATATTCTTTCATGATGTTTATGCATTAATTGATTCGGGTTCTATGTTATCTTATATCACTCCTTATATTGCTGGCCGTATTGGGGTGAAGCTCGAGCCAATTAAACATTTTGAGGTATCCACTCCTGTTGGTGAGCCGGTAGTAGCTAGACAAGTATATAGAAATTGTGTGATTGTGGTATGTGATCACCAGACTGCAGCTGATTTGATTGAACTAGAAATGTTGGATTTTGATGTGATTATGGGCATGGATTGGTTGGCCTCTTGTTATGCTAATATGGATTGTAGAGCAAAAATAGTTGGGTTCCAATTTCCGGGCGAACCAATGCTTGAATGGAAGGGTAACACAGCATCCCAAAGAGGTAGGTTTATTTCCTACCTTAAGGTAAGAAAGATGATCGCTAAAGGTTATATTTATCATCTAGTCCGAGTTCATGACACCGAAGCAAAGCCGCCGACTTTTCAATCCATCCTGGTGGTAAATGAATTTTCGGATGTATTTTTAGATGAACTTCCAGGTCTTCCACCGGAACAGGGAAATTAATTTTACCATTGATGTGCTGCCGGACACCGAACCCATATCTATTCCTCCTTACAGAATGGCTCCTGCAGAATCGAAAGAGCTAAAGGCACAATTGAAGGATTTGCTAGAGAAGGGATTTATTAGGCCCAGTTCATCACCATGGGGAGCACCTTTTTATTAGGCCCAGTTCATCACCATGGGGAGCACCTATCTTGTTTGTAAGAAAGAAAGATGTCTCCCTACGAATGTGCATTGATTATAAACAGTTGAACATGGTGACCATCAAGAATAAATATCTGCTTCCGAGAATCGACGATTTGTTTGATCAATTGCAAGGTGCCAAGTGGTTTTCAAAGATTGATATGAGATCGGGATATTACCAAGTGAGAGTCAAGGAAGAAGACATTCCGAAAATGGCTTTTAGAACTAGATATGGTCACTATGAATTTTGGGTGATGTCATTTGGGTTGACTAACGCTCCAACAGTGTTTATGAATTTGATGAATAATGTATTCAGCCTTTTCTAGATCTATTTGTGATCGTGTTCATCGACAATATTCTAGTATATTCTCGGTCGGAAGCGGAGCATGCGGATTATGTACGTACCATCCTTTGAATTCTTCGGACTCGAGAATTGTATTCAAAATTTTCAAAATGTGAGTTTTGGCTGAATTCTGTGACTCTTCTGGGCCATATTGTCTCAGCTGATGGTATTCGCGTGGATACTCAAAAGATAAAGGCCGTGAAGACTTGGCCAAGACCTACAACACCTACAGAAGTTCATAGCTTTCGGCGATTGGCAGGTTACTATAGAAGATTTGTGGAAGGGTTTTCTTCTATTTTAGCACCACTAATGAAGTTAACTCATAAATCAGTAAGATTTCAATGGACTGATGCCTGTGAATGTAGTTTCCAGGAATTGAAAGATAGATTGACTTCGGCCCCAGTCCTGACACTTCCAGAAGGGTCAGAAGGCTATATTGTTTATTATGATGCCTCCGGTGTTGAGCTAGGCTGTGTATTAATGCAGCATGGGAATGTTATAGCCTATGCCTCCAGACAGTTGAGGAAACATGAGAAGAATTATCCGACCCATGATCTTGTATTGGCTGCTATTATTAATACACTGAAGATATGGAGACATTACTTGTATGGTGTACATGTTGATATTTATACAGATCATAAGAGTCTTCAGTATATTTTCAAGCAGAAGGAGTTGAATTTACGGCAAAGGCGGTGGTTAGAGCTATTGAAGGACTATGATGTGAGTATATTATATTATCCGGGAAAAGCAAATGTGGTGGCCAATGCTCTTAGCCATAAATCCATAGGCAG
Source organism: Lycium ferocissimum (assembly GCF_029784015.1). NCBI lineage: Eukaryota > Viridiplantae > Streptophyta > Magnoliopsida > Solanales > Solanaceae > Lycium > Lycium ferocissimum. The sequence goes on from NW_026716252.1 coordinate 20,285, forward strand.
TTTATGTGACATTCAACCGGAGAAGAAAGAATTAGTTGTGAGCTCCACCAGCTAGCTAGCCTGAGAGTTCGTTTAATTGATTCAGGCAATGCAGGAGTTGCTATTCATAACCCAACTGTTTCATCCTTGGATATGGAGGTGAGAGAGTGCCAATATGAAGATCCCCAGTTGAGTCACTATAGAGATACATTTCCTGAGAAAGAGAAGTCGCCATTTGAAGTTTCTGCAGATGGAGTTCTCAGGTACCGGGGCAGGCTATGTGTTCCAAATGTTGCAGGACTACGTCATCAGATTCTGGAAGAAGCTCATTACTCCCGTTATTCTATTCACCCAAGAGCGAAAAAGATGTATCATGATCTTAAGTCAATATATTGGTGGAATGGAATGACGAAGGATATAGCAGAATTTGTAGCTCAGTGTCCAAATTGCTAACAAGTGAAAATTGAGCATCAAAAGGCAGGTGGATTGTTACAAGCCATGGAAATTCCAAGCTGGAAATGGGAAATGATCAACCTGGATTTTATTGTAGGGTTGTCTCGCTCTCGGCGTAAGTTTAACTCCATATGGGTGATTGTAGACAGACTTACAAAATCAGCTCATTTTCTTCCAGTCAGTACCACATATTCAGCAGAAGATTATGCAAGGTTATATCTTAAAGAGATAGCGCGACTTCATGGTGTCCCAGTGTTTATTATTACTGATAGAGGAGTACAATTTACTGCTAAATTCTGGAAATCTTTTCAAGAAGGTTTGGGTACTCAAGTGAAGCTTCGTACAGCATTTCACCCACAAACTTATGGACAAGCGGAACACACTATTCAGACATTAGAAGATATGTTGCGGGTATGTGTACTGGATTTCAGTGGCAATTGGAAGGATCATTTGCCACTTATTGAATTTTCCTATAACAATAGTTATCATTCCAGCATCCAGATGGCTCCGTATGAAGCTCTGTATGGAAGGAGATGCAGGTCGCCAATTGGATGGTTTGAAGTCGGGGAGACACAACTAATAGGTCCAGAATTAATTCAGCAAGCAGTGGAAAAGATTAAGCTTATCAGAGACCGATTATTGACAGCCCAAAGTCGCCAAAAATCTTATGCAGACAACCGCCGATGAGACTTGGAATTCCAAATCAATGATTGGGTATTCCTAAAACTGTCGCCGATGAAAGGTGTAATGAGATTCGGCAAGAAGGGTAAGCTTAGCCCTCGGTATATTAGACCTTATAAGATTGTCCGCAAGATGGGCCAAGTGGCTTATGAGCTGGATTTACCTCCAAAACTTGAGTCAGTTCATCCAGTTTTCCACGTGTCGATGCTCCTTATAAGATTCGAGGAAAAGTGAGTTATACGGCCATCTATACGGTCCGTATAACTTATACGGTCCGTATAAGGGACCGTATGACCTATCCAGAGAGGGGACTTTCACTGGAGGTATTATACGGTCACTTATACGGACCATATAAGGGTCCGTATAATCCTCGTTGGGCAGCTTTGTCCATTTTATAAATATAAGTCCCAAAGATCTTATTTTCATTTCTCATCCTCTCCACACTTCAAGAGACCTCTAGAATGTTCCACACACTTCATTAACACAAATTCAAGAGAGATCAAAGATCAAACACCATTAATCAAAGGAAATTAAGTGTATGGATGCTCATTAAGGTTGCTAGAAGCTAAGGATCTCTTTGGTGTGGAAGTTGGGTTTTCTCCAAGTGAAGTATTACCACCCAAGGTCAATTCATATATCATCAAAGGTGAGGTTTACACTTGTTTCATGTCATTAAATGTATTGAGTGGTTGAAAGGCTTGGATTAGAAAAGGAGGTATAAGATGAGCTCAAATATGGTAGTAATGGTATTCTAAGTAGTAAATTGGTTGGAGTCATGATTCTTAGCATGAAATGAATATAATCTTTTTATGAATGATATTAAAAATATTGAAGAAGCATTATATGTGAATGAATACGACGTTGGGTGATAACTATGGTTATGGATGACTTTGAGAGGGAATCTTGAGAATTGAATAATGCCTAGCTTAACGAAGTTTATTGATTATGATATTATGGATGTTATTATTATTTTTTGGGAGTTGTTATATACTATATGGAGAAAGTTGTAGAAACAAAGGAAGTGCTACCCAATTTTCGTTAACCCTTAGTCGCCTTAGCTTAGCTTCAAGTATGTTTCCGTTAATCTAACCTTAGTACAAATTCTCTTGAATGTAGAATCGTGAACTTGGAGGGAAGCGATTAGTTGGCAGGTTTAGAGAGTGAAAAAGGTATGTAAGGCTAGTCCCCTTCTTTCAAAGGCATGACTCTTGTATTGTGATTTCTCTCATATATTCCCATGATCTTCTTATATCCTCGAAGATGAAAGTAAAGGTTCTTAAGAGCTCCTTATGAGATAGAGATGAGATATGTTCCATGACAATGATGATGATAATAAAGCTTTCATGAGTTTGATAATTCCATTTTCTTTATGATTTCATTGACGTTACTTCTTGTTGTTGTCCCACCTAATGATACTAGTTCTCCCAAGGTGAGGCATAGTAGTGATGGTTATTTTATAATGTAATCGGAAGTTCCCGACCTTACATCACTCCGATAGAGATACAGTTCTTACTTGAGCTCTGATGCATGCATCATGTTAGGAATATAGTGATGATTACACCGTGTCTAGATGGTGGGGCAGCACCGCTAAGGCGGGTGACATACTACATCATGTCTATATGGCATGGGTAGACACCACTAGTGGGCAGCGTGACATGATTACCCTGGACGCGGGAGGCCTGGGCACGGGCTAATGATGCATTTGATTGAGACAGTTTATGTATGTATATGTGATATGTTCTAAAGGTAAAAGTGAGCCTGTATTATTCTGCCGTAAGAGGCAAGTAGTTACAGTTATCCATCCTTCCTATGCCTTCTATATTTCCTTATTATATTATCCTATATGCCTTACATACTCAGTACATTGTTCGTACTAACGTCCTTTTCTTTGATGGACGCTGTGTTCGAGCCCACACGTAGACAGGGAGACGGTACAGACGCTTAGGAGCTTACTCAGCAGATTTAGAGGAGCACCCCACTACTCTGGAGGTGCAGCCTATTGGTATATTCTTTTGTGTACATCTTGGGGCATGGCGGGGTCCTGTCCCGTCCATATGATTTCGGTATTCCAGTTAGAGGCTCGTAGATACTTAGGTGTGGGTTGTAGATGCTATGTGACCTCTCAGTGTATATTTTGTATATCATTTTCGCAGCCTTGTGGCCCTATGCGTATATATGTTTTGGGAGATGTTCGGAGATTGTTTCATGATAAGTTCGTGTGAGAATAATATATGCCAGGTTGAGTATGATAGTAAGTAGGATAAGTGGTGCTCGGTAGTCAGCTCCGGGTACCCGTATGGCCCCTAGTTGGGTCGTGACAGTAGTCATCTCTGAAAGCTTATAACGGATTATAGCCACAGTAGCTAATAACCAAGAAGGATACAAACAACTGACGGCATGCTTTAACCCTCGCTCTCACACTAGCAATGCAATAAGAAGAAAATAAGGTACCTGGAACATCCCGACGTCTAAGGAGAAGAGTCATTTGTGACCGTAAGCGCAACTAAGGATAAAAGTAACATTGGGATACTAGTTCAGTAGTGGGAAGCAAGAGCTGAGCTATAAGAAAACCTGAGTATGATCCTTAAGGATAAGATAGGGTAACCACGAATACAGGAGCAGGTTCCACGGATAGCCGTATAGGAATGCGTCATTCGCAGATTAAACTATACCTTGGTATCTATTAATGACCCCCCCCCCCCCCCCCCGACATTCAAGGGTGAATTCTCCTAAGGGGGGAAGGAATGTAATACCTTGCACCGAACATTTCAACTTGTGGTACTCTTCACGCGGATAATCATTTCCGAGCTTACTGAAATAAGTTTGGGGAGAATATCTTTTCTTTGAGGTTATAATTCATAAATAACACTGAGCCGACATCGATCAAGGATAGTATAAATTCGTTAGAAGTCCTGTTCAGATGGGCGATGTGGTGAAATCCAAAATTTCGTGCTGACAATAAATGTCACGACCCAAACCAATGAGTCATGACAAGTGTCTGACCTCAAGCGACCAAACACCCCTATACTCGTATCTGAACCTTACTGAACATCAAGGGCCCATAAACATCTTAAATTGAACTCATATGCCTCATAAAAAGGGGTGATATTAAGAACTCTGTACAACCTGTATGTACATAAACATGCTAAAAGAACAATGCAAGCTAGCTGGGCTGCTACATATACTGTACACAAAAGAATAGAAGCCGACAAGGCTACATCATCTGACTACTACATATACTGTACACAAAAGAATAGAAGACGACAAGGCTACATCATCTGACTACTACATACAACTATCTACAGAACTCTACTGGAATAAAAGCTTTAGAAAGGATGGGACAGGGCCCCGTCATACCCATGTGCATATACATCTCAAAAGGCTAGCATACCAAAATAGACTGCAGCTCCAGATCGATAGAGCACACTGACCATTGCTAATAGAAGTCCTACAAAGCAGGACCACCTGTTGGTCTACCTGAACCTACGGGCATGAACACAGCCCCCCCAAGTAACGGGGAGTCAGTACGGATAATGTTCTGATTATGTAAAGCATAAGAGTAGCATAAGCATAAGAATCATGAACTGAATCTGTAACTCAAATATCACTGACTGTCCATATAGATTTGTATGAACCAGTATCTGTAAGCATGCATATATTTGTATAACTGACAATGCCTCTGCGGGCGTATAATCTGCGTACTCTCAATGATAATCATTCTCATGCCTAACAATGTAGGTCATACGTATATATATATATATATATATATATATATATATATATATATATATATATATATATATATATATATATATATATATGTGTATATAACGCTATTAAGCCTCTATGGGCATCTCATTATATTATATTGGCCTCTCGGCGACCATCATCATCATATACATTGCTGCGGTACGTGCAGCCCGATCCTTATATCATCGTTCGTTTACACCACCGATCGTGTGGCAATGCGTATATAAAGCCTGTTCATTTCCCCATACCCCATATACATATAATACTTGCATATATAACGCCTTCTGATCACGGGTCAATATGCATATATGAATGAATGTAATGTGTGAATAAACTGTATACATAAAATTGGACCTATGAACAGAAGGAACGATCTCAAACGGGGTGCATGAACATCAAAGACTGAAGTGCTCCTAATGCTTCTAAGAGTGGAGTAATATGGAAGCTCGCATACTCATTTGTTGGTTCATATCATAATGACATGCCAAAATGAAGAAGGGAAAGCCTTAACATACCTTAACGTCTCCTTAATTGCTTAATGTTCTCCTTCTAATTCGCAAGGTCTACAATCAAGAGGAATTACACTAAAGTTAAGCCTTAACGAAACACTCTTAAGCTCATACTAGTATAGTTAATGAGTTAACAAAATTTGGGCATCATGTCCCCTATTTTATCAACTTCCACCAAATGACAAAACAACTCCCAAACAACAATAACCACATCCACAATATCACAATCAAGAAGTTATATTCAATTAAATCTCAAGTCTATCCAAAATCCCCTTTTTAAGTGCACTCATAGTCATCTTCTTCATTACACCATCCATAGCTTCTCCACTTTCATTCTTTTCCTTTCTAAGGGGTAATAAACCTTTATATCAATTCAACCATAAGATTAAGATGAAGAACATACCTTATAATCAAATAACTTCACTTCGCCCAACTTTCTCCAAGACCTAATTCACCTCAACTTTGAAAAAGAGCAAGAAACTTCACCTTCCATGGATTACCTTAAGTTCTTGATATTGATCTTCTCTCTTGACGGTATGGAAAGGTGGTAAGGGTTTTAGAACCTTCAAAAGCTCTCAAGAGGACACTAAAAAAGTAAGGAAATAAGTGAGAGAAGGTGAAAATGAATTTCGGGTCGTTTGGGTTTTAAAAAGTGTGGTCAAAACACAGCCCGACGCATTTGGTGAAGAGTATGCGGCTCAGCACACTGAGTGCGAGGCCGCACACTCCCCCTTGGCTTGGGGAGGGCCTTGGGCAGAAAGGCCAACCATTTTGTTAAGTTGGAGCCCAGTGTGCGGGTCAGCACATTGAGTGTGCGACCGCACACTGACTACTTTTTTTCGGCTTCTCGAAAATGCGATCCTTTCGATTCGTTTGATCTCCAATCGTTATGGAACCTTCTTGGCACTCGTCTATAACTTCATTAACCATCTAAGGGGCCTTATACCTCTTCCCCAAGGTGATGCTAGGCAATGCATATGTCATGACCCAACTAGTGGGCCATGACAGGTACTTGGAGCTAACTACCGAGCACTACTTATCATCTTTGTCTATCGTACTCAGCCTTAACATACATCACTTTCAACACCAGACATATCAAGAAACCATCTCCAAATATCTTCCAAAATATGTGCACATATAGGACCATAAGGCTATAAAATGATATACAAGGTATAGGCTAAAGAAGTCTTATAACATCTATTACCCACACATAAGTATCTATGAGCCTCTACTAGAATACAGAGATCATAAGGACGGGACAGGACCCCGCCAAGCCCCAAATGTATACACTGAAGGATATACAAAAGTGCGAAGAACTCCGAGCTGGAGTGCTCCTGTCACAGTACCGCCGTAAGGCTCTAGGTGTTCAAAGCGTCTCTCATTCTTCTCCCCGCGGGCATGAACACAGCGTCCATAAAAGAAAGAATGTCAGTACGAACAATGTACTAAGTATGTAAGGCATATATGATAACATAATAAGGAAGTATAGAAAGCATAAGAAGAAAGGATAACTTTAACTGCTTGTCTCTTGAGGAGGAATCATGCATGCCACTTTTACCTTTAGAACATATCACCCATACATACATAAACTATCTGAATCAATAACATCATTAGCCCGCGTCCGGGGTAATCATATCACGCCGCCCACTAGTGGTGTCATACCCGGCCGACTAGGCCCGGTGTTATCATTATCCATCAGCCGCCCACCGAAGTGGTTTCATGCCCGGCTAACTAGGCCCGGTGTTATCATTATCCGGCGTAGTGGTGTCTGCCTGTGCCGTTACACACGGTGTAATCATACATAACATAAGCATGCACAAGAGCCCAATCAAAAGCTATGACTTTATCGGAGTGACGTAAGGTCGATAGCCTCCGATTGTATTATGGAACATTATGATCGTCATATCTCACCTTGAAGGGACTAGCACTATAAGGTGAGACTATCAATAAAGAATAACATCAAGGGAAAACATAGAATAAGGTCATAACTCTCATAAAGCGTCACTTCACACCCTTTTGGAATCTTTAGAAATAGTGTCATCATAAATGAATAAAATTGAGAAATCAAGTAATAGCTCAGCATCCTCATATTCACATTGAAACCATAAGCTTATGACCTTTAAACATGAAATAGTCATCGTCATCTTAATCATCATAGAAATATCTCATTTTTGGCATCATAAGAAACTTCTTAAGAATCATGAACATCTAACTTTCGGAGATAAGAAGAGGATGGAAACATATATAGTCATAACATAGGAATCATGCCTTTGAAAGAAACGGACGAGCCTTAACATACCTGTTCGACCTCCTATTAGCTACGCTTATCCGTCTGAGCTCGTAAATATACATTCGAGAGGATTCACACTGTCGTTAGACGCATTGTCGCATACTTGAGTTAAGCCTTCAAATTAAACTATTCTATATCCTGCCTAAAATCGGGCAGCATCTCCCCTGTTTATATGCCTAGCCCGAAATCTAAATTCAACAACTAACAACAACAACAACAACAACAACAATACCAACATCAACCATAATATTCTCAATACCAAAATACTCCATAAATATCCCATATGGTGTTTATCCCATATTTCCACCAACAAAATTATGATACGGCTATTTAACAGCTCTATCTCCGTAAATAAACCAAGATTAACATTAATAATAAGAGATTCATACCTTTGTCCTGATAATATTGCTATATCTCCACTTTTTCCCACCATGAACTGAGCTAAACGCGTTGCCATATGATTTTTTTTGTAATCACAACTATCTTTATTTGTACGGACCGGAATTCGGGAATTATACGTAATTTAGGCTTAAAAGTTGGCTTTGGGAGTTAGGGAGGAAAATAGGGGGGTAACCCCTTTATATAACGGTCCAGGTCCTGCCTGGATTGACTTAAAATTTGCTCAGCGTGATCATGCTGCCAAGTGGTGCGTTGGCGCTGAGTTGCAGGATCTTGCTCTACGCGTTCGCGCCATCTCCTGGCGCGTTCGTGCAGGGTTAATTTCCTACCCTGACAGCCTGTCTTAAAACACGCATAACATTTTATTCCGATATTGTATGAGGGCTCACGAACTATGGTTGGAAAGCTATTTCAATTATCTACAACTTTTATTTTTGGTGTTTTTCCAAATTCCAAAATTATAATGGCGCTTTGGCCTCTTTAAGTTAGATCATCCGAAAACGTATCCTTAAATCATCCTTTTGGAGGGCTTGTTCCCATATTTGGCTTAAGGGTCCTTCTTAAGACTTGCTCAACTTCCCATGTACTACTTATATAACTTTTCATATGTCCTTTATAAAACCCCAGCATGTGAGTCCCACCTTAACTTACGGTTACGAGGGCTATTCGTCAAGTAACGTATTAACTGATTTAAGCTATACGGTCTCCAAATGTCATAATTATATTATTATTATACTCATATAATATAATCTCCATCCTTAATCCTTGTATAACTTCACTCTCCCTTGAGCTCATACTAAGCCGTCTACAGTCTTGGTAACGCGAAATTTTCCATGGTGTTGCATAGCTCAAAAGATATGAAATCACTCACAACATGGCCCAACCTTAGCTTCCTCCGACGAACTTAATCCTTTATCCTCAAATGCCTTTGGAAATCTTAATTAGAATAATCAAACACTCTTCTTAATTTTACAAAGGCTTCATGCTCACTTAGGTTTTAATTAGCATGCTTATAATGCGGGCGACATGAAAATCCAAGGTGTAACATTCTCCCCCCTTAAGAACATTCGTCCCTGAATGTTAAACTCTCACGGATTCTATAAAAATTTAGCCAGAGTTTCCCTTATAAACGTACCAATCCATCCTATACACATCAACCCAAAATAATGCCATACAGGGCCACATACTAAAATACACAACACCAAGGCCTTACACGACCAGTCATAATAACTATACTTAAAATCATACCTGAGGATGATGATGCTTCACACTGAGTCTCCTGGAATGGCGGAAACAAGTACGGGTACATTGTCTTCATCTTCTCTTCAGCTTCCCAAGTCATCTCCTCCACATTATTGTTCCTCCGAAGCACTTTAACAGAAGCCACAGCCTTAGTCCTCAATCGGCGAACTTGTCTACCCAATATAGCTATGGGAACCTCCTCGTAGGATAACTGCTCGGTCACCTGGATATCATCTACCGGTACGACTCTCGAAGGATCTCCTATACAATTACGGAGCATGGATACATGAAATACTGGATGTACAGACTTCAACTTAGAAGGTAGCTCCAACTCGTATGCCACTTTTCCCACTGTCTGAATAATTCTATATGGTCCTATGTATCGAGGGCTAAATTTACCTTTCTTTCCAAATCTCATTACTCCTTTCATAGGTGACACTTTAAGAAAAACCCAATTGCCGACCTTGAATTCTAAGTTCTATCGACTCTGTGCTACTAACAATCTTTCCCAAATCATTTTCACTTTATCAACTGCTTGCTGAATTTAATCTGAGCCCACTAACTGGTTTTCTCCAATATGAATCCACCCTATAGGGGATCTACATCTCCGACCATATAAAGCCTCATAAGGAGCCATCTGAATACTGGAATGATAGCTGTTGTTATAGGCAAACTCGATAAGAGGTAAATGATCATCGGTACTTGAAAATCGAGTACACAAGCTCTCAACATATCCTCGAGCACAGTATAGTACGCTCACTTTGGATCCGTACGTGGATGAAATGCG